>NW_026592890.1:27844665-27877430 GCF_907164565.1 Psammomys obesus | reverse complement strand
AGAAGAAGAAGAAGAAGAAGAAGAAGAAGAAGAAGAAGAAGAAGAAGAAGAAGAAGAGAAGGTTTTGTGAAAAGCTTGGGCATGGTACCTGACTTCCATATATGGGAAAGACAGGCCTGAGTCAATACACACATCAACAATTAAAGCTTACACAGTTATACTCATTCTATGTAATTATTCTTAGAGCTGATTTCTTGCTACAAAATCATTCAGTATTAATACTGAGTGGCCTGCAAATTAAACACACTTACTTTCTGGTCCTTTTATTCAAAGTTTGATTACCTCTAGTTATAAACACTGGGAATCTGGAAATGAGACGAATAGGAATAATACAGGGGTACTCATGCAATTACAGTCTGTGGTGGTTTGCATAAGAATGGCTCTCATAAACTCATGTGCTTGAACACGTAGTCCTTAGGAAGTGGTGCTACTTGAAGGAGATTAGGAACTGTGGCCTTGTTAGAGGGAGTGTGTCATTGGGGGTGAGCTTTGGGTTTCAGAAGTCCAATGTCATGCCCAGTGTCACTCTCTCTCTCTCTGCTGCCTGCAGATGTGGGTGTAGAACTCTCGGTTACTCTTTAGCACCAGGCCTGCCTGGATGCAGCCATGCTTTCATCCATGATGATAATGGACTAAACCTCTGATGTGTAAGCCAGCCTCAATTAAATGTTTTCATTTATAAGAATTGCCATGGTCATGGTATCTGTTCACAATAAATTAGAAACCCTATTTATGACACAGTCTAATTTGGAAACACCCACACAGACACACAAACACACACATATACACAGCAAGTGAACATGATAATTTCAAACCTTTGACTAATATATAAGGAAAATGAAATAGGTAATGTGCCAGAGAGGTCAAACGGGGCTTCTCTAGCACTTGAGAGTCGGATGACAAGGAGTCAGACATGCAGAATGTAGAAACAAGGGTTCTAGTTGGGGGAGCAGCAAGAGGTGGGTTTGTAGAACATGGACTCATGGTTAGATCTCAGAGGGACAAGTAGGGCAATAGATGGGAAGGCCAGGGAGGGAGCTAGGGGCAAGCAGGAGCCAGGTCACAGATAGACTATCATGAGGAAGCAAGTGTACATTTTCTCTATGGGCAAAATTTCTTGGAAGGTTTTATGAAGAGAAGTGACTGTGTTCTGAATGACAGTTTGAAAGGACCAATTCAGCTAGTTTTGAGAGGAGTCTTGTGAAAGACAGAATGGAAGCTAGAGCTAGAGGACACCGAAGTTAACCAATTGAAAGCTGCTGGTGTGGCTGGGAGGACAAGAGTGATGGGAAGGACTTGCCCCAGGAGGGTATCTGTGGAGGAAAGAGACACATTGTTAACTTCCTCTAGTTAACTGTTTGACAGTTAACACCATTTCCTCACATAAGTTGAACTGAAAACTACATGGTGAGTCAGACCTTGGCTTCAAGTCTGAACACCTGGGTGGAGGTGGGGGGTGGGGCAGAGGTGTGGGGATTGAAGAGTTCTCAGTCAGTGAAGATTACTAACAAGTCCCCATATTAACGACCACTATCCTAAAACACAAGAACTGATTTAACCCTATATCTTAATCCATAACTAATGGATGCCACTCACTTGTTCTCCACTACTGTGCAGCTGTAACCTGAGGCGCTTTGTTAGGTTTGGTTTTTTTAAGATGGTTCTCACACAGCCCAGCCTGTCTTCAAACCCACTCTGTAGCTGTGGAAGACTTTGACTCCTAATCGTGCTATATCTCCTGGGTGGTGAGGTTACAGACAAGCCCCTCTACACACCTCCAGCCTACAAATAACTTCTTGCCGTTTTTTTTTTTTTCATTGTTTCTGATGAGTTCAGAAAATAATTGAGATCACCCTTCAGAAGTATTCACAAGATAGCAAGTTTTAAATTGTAAATTCATTTCTAGTCCTACTGATGGGAGACTGAGGAAGAGCGTTATGAGTTTGTAAAAAATAGAGGAAAAGAAGTCAGATTCCCTGTCATGCTTGTGGTATTACATCATTCTGATGGGAGCCGCTGCCTCTGATTGGACTGTTTCAGCTGGGTCTGTGGCTCACACACAGTGGAACACACAGCCATACCATAATAACCGAACTTTCTGTTTGTAGAACAAAACTCATTCCTTGTTTTCTCGGCATGAGCAAACACTGGCAATGTGTATCCACAGAAGATTTTTCTGACAAAATCTGGGCCATCATCTTATTGACACAGCCTTTCAAGGCGGTAAGAAGAAAATGTGAGGCCTTTTGAAAAGAAAGCCAGGACTGTACCCCTCCTTACAGACACTGTAGATACACGCATGACTCAGGAAGACAATGCAGCTATGAATAACTTCAGCTGTTTGAAAATCCTAAAATAAACGGAGTGATAAAAAGCTTGCAGGAATCAGTAGCAGATCAATAGGACTTTGTGGTCGGTATATGGTGTTTTGTGAGAGATGTGGGAGTATAGCTAGGCAAACAGCGAAGTCTTTCCCTGAAGTAGGAAACAGTAGAAGGTGACTCGAAGGCAGGTGGTTTCCATTTGGGGCCTGTGTTGAGCTCAATGAACTTGTGCATAACCATTTGGAGATACTCAGCTGGCACATAGGTCTGAAGTTAGGAGAAGAGACTGAGATTGAAAGACGTAGGACATTTGGGGAAAAAAAAATCTTGCTATACAGCCTGGGCTGCCCCCAAGTATGTGGTAATTTGGGACTTCTAGATCCCCAGAATAAATATGATATTCCCGAACAAGCATACAAAGCATGAGAGGCAAATCCTGCCTAAGGGGTAGTAAGATAAGAATCGGAGAAAGAGGGCCCAGATATGGAGACTCCTCAGAGTGAGGAGCCCTGGGAACTAGGATGCATGCCTGAGGACCTCAGTTGGATCCCCAACTCTGGCTCTCTCAAATGGTGTTCGCACAACAGTGTTCTGTAACATCAAGTGGTAAAGAAACAGCAATTAGGAAAATTATCTAATCACGAATTGTAGTCCCTAGTGCCAGAACTAGGGGGGAAGCTGAGGTAGGAGATTTGCTGCAAGTCGCAGGCCAGCCTGGCGGGGTTTCATAGCTGGACCCTGTCTTTAAAAAAAGGAGATCTTAGATATTTACTGCATTTGGTCCTATGTACTCTGTTTTAATAACTGTGACACAAGCTCTTCCGGTAGGATCACTTTAAGGAAAACTAGATGGGGAGGGGAAAGACTGAGGACCGTACATGGGGAATAAGAACACACTGAATACAGTCAAGCTTTCAAACATCTTTAACAATGAAGAACAGAAGTGATACGGGCCTCCAGGGAGAAGGGATTTTGAAGGAAGCGGGTGCCTCTTTTTCTCTGTCATGAGATCCAAGCTTGTTTAAACACTGATGAGGAATTTAAAAAAAGAGTTGAGTATGTACATTCACATATGCTGGTGAGATTAATTTTAGATCGGCACCGGGAACTTCGGGGACACACTGAAGGACTGGCTCCATAGAAATGGTCAACACTTTTACATATGAGAAGGGAAGTGTTGACAGTAAAGTCAAATTTGGTGACTCGGTAACTGGAATAAAGAAGCAGTCGTGTGGTGGCTTACATAAGCTCAGTGGAATGGGACGGAAGGGTGTCTGGTAGAGGACTGGGGTAAAGGGTAGCTGGCAGACTCTACGGGGAGACAGCTTAGTGAACGGGCGCAGGCTAAGGGATCATAGGAAACTTATACCGGTCTAAAGGACCCATCTAAGATCGGTGCTCACAGACTCGGGGCATCAAAGTGCCCAGTTATTACATCTGTACAGCAGCATGTGACAGGCTCCGAGCCTGCTGTATGCAAAGGGTTAGCAGTTGGGTTGATACTGGCTTCTGCTGGGGAGAGGCTATGGGGACACTGTGTGGCAGGGAAATGTGGGTTTTGAAAGAGTAGAGCCAAAATGTGCGGAGACGGAATCGGGTGAGATGAGTCAGAATAGAAGGTAATGGAAGGAGCCCTTAGCAAATGAACCAGAAGACTGGGGTGCTGATAGGACCAAGGCGCTCACTCTAGCTATGATGCTCATCTGCAAGCATGGCTGTGCAGATGTCTTGCTCCAAGTTCAGTTTTTAGTGGCTCAGTTCTAGATTTTTCACACCATATTTTTCAGAGTGTGTTGGATACTGTAAGCTTGAATTCTTGCTTGATGATGGATCTGAAAATACAGATACATAATAGGCTGAGTTAGGCAAACAAGAAAAATCACTGTGACTAGCCTCTGCCTTAGACTGCTTGTGTGACTATAGCATAATATCCGAGGCCTTACGATTGTGAAGAGTGGAGATCTATTTCTCACAATTCTGGGCCCCAAACCAAGGACTTCACATCTGAGCATATTTTTGTGGTACCACGGGGTAGAGAGCAGAATAGCCAGGTTGTATGTATGTGTTGTAGAACCCATTTCCTTGATGATGACATCAATTCCTTCTTGCAAGCAGATGTACACCAATCACTTTCTGAAAGCTTCTATGTTTCAATACTACTGCATTGGAACTTAATTAGTTAATTAATTAGTTAGGTTTTTGCTCATTTTTTATTTATTTATTTTTTTACACAGAATCTCTCCATGTAACCATGGACTTGAACTTACTTCATAGAGCAGGCTGGCCTCAAACTCTTAAAGATATCCCTGCCTCTGCTTGCTGAGTGCTTGGATTAAATGGAGGTGATACCGCACCTCACTTGGAATTACTTTTAACACACAATAGTGAAGCCGCCGCATCAACTATTACCTTTTGTAAACCTATGGTACATGATTAAGGGACTAAAACCTGAGAAACATTGGCCTTGATTTCCAAAATAACTAATAATCCTTATATCAGTGAATAGTGAACTATTCTCTCCAGGTAGACTCAGTTGTTTTATACTAATGATGGACTTTCTTGCTGCCTAATGGACAGGATGACTTATTATTGTTGTTTAAAAGAAATAAATGCGACGCAGTTTAGTGGGCACAGATGCTGATGTCTTTTTAATAGCCATGTTTTCATGTGTTTATATGTATTATTAATTCAATGTAATCTGACTCGGTATTTGGCTTCATTTTAGAAAGTGACTAAAAATACTTAAAGTAGTTTTACCTTAGAAGTATAGATACTGTTGGGGGGCGGGGGAGAATGGTATCTGAATTAACATTAGCTAAGAATTTACTTTAAAAACTTTGACCCAAATAAAAATAATAGTGTTTACAAGTTGGGTGTGAATGTCGATGGTGCAGATTCCAGCAGGGGCTGAATACTTGGTTGGCCTATGAACTCCGGAATTGGCCCATTAAGGAAATTTCATAGCATCTCCTCAAGAAACTGCCCTGAATTCTCTTCAGTGAATCACGTCTTTTCCTTGTCCAAAGGCTCCTCCTTCATTTTTAGGAGGCTCGTAAGAGTTTTATGTTCATCAATTAAACTTCATTCTAAGGCTCTGCCAACATGGTCTTCATTCCATAGAGGAGCTGAATCGAGCACGGGCAGGCTGGGCATGCCTGGGGTTCTGTGGAAACTTTTTGAAGGGGCTGGCCACAGAGCTGGAGTTTCCCATTTGCCAACTAGGTAATTGCTTTAGAACACAGAATGACACATGTAGGTAAAAACTGGCAGGTTGTTTTGTACAAAAATGAACGGATCAACTTTCCCACTTTACAATCACCTACGCATGGGTGCCAATATTTCCTTCAGTGACAAATTACTGAAATTTACTAAAAGTGCTCACCCAAATGAAACAATAATACATGTCGGTATTTTAAGTATTGAGCAATGTCTTGCTATTGAAAAAGCAGATCTTTTTTTCCTTTTTTGGTCACAAACCGATAGTGACAAACATATCTTTGACATGATGAAGGGAAGCCCATTTAATAATTTCTTCTGTATCTGTCCTGAGTAGAATTTGATACGAGCTGTAGGAGAGCTGCATTTGTAAAACAGTGTGTGTGTGTGTGTGTGTGTGTGTGTGTGTGTGTGTGTGTGTGTGGTTGGGAGAGGTACGAGGGATAGAATCCCAGAGCCTGGTACAAGTGTTCTATCACTGAGCTTCTCACTCAAGCTCCCTTTAACTAGCTCAAGTATAAAGTTATTTCCCCTATTACAATTGAAATATATGCACATTACAGTGAAATCTAAAATTACAGAAATACAAGTTAGTTAAAAAAAAAAAAAATCCCACATCGGATACGTCGGTGAACACATTTCTCCACACCCCTTTCTCTCATATGTGTGAGTGTCTGTGTGTGGTACGCGTGCATGTACCACCATACCAACAAATTTGTGAGTTGCTTTATGTTTGATAATTATACCTTATACATCTTATCATATCAATAGCCTCTAAATAAGTTCACATTTTAAACTAGCCACATAGCACACTGTTACATAAGTCCATTGCTGGACATTTGGTTGTTTCTGACATTTTGCTGTTGCAAACAGCTCCTTGATAAACATCCTTTTACACAGTCTTTCTGCACTTTCTTAATTACACCCCAAGGCTGAGTTTTCAGAAGATGGGCCTGGGCTTTTGGAAGTCTGATAATTGCTGCCAAATTGTTCTCCAGGGAGCCCTGTTATGTGTTCCCTGACCAAGGACATAGGACACTGCCTGCTTTTCCTCACCAACAGACCTGAAGCCTAAACCTTTCTGGTTTGGTTTTTATGGTCTCACCATAGCTCTTTAAAGCAGACAGAACCAATGGGGAGGGAGGTGAGTGGTCTCCCACTGAGAGTGTACCCAGGTGAGAGAGCAGCCCCCTGCCTTCTTCCTCATTCTTGCCCTGCTTCTGCAGGTGGCGGTGACACCAAATAACTCCCAGGAAAAAACCATAAATAGGAATTTCTGCTCCAGTCACAGCCTGGCTCCCAATTGTATTGCTGGCAGGGCTCTGGCCTCTAGCCACCAGTCTGTGGGTGGCATGATTCTTGTATTCTGAGCAAAAGGCTGTGTTGGCACACTGCTCAACCAGGCCAATGCTTAAGCCAGCAGGGAGGAGGCGGTAAGGAAGTAGAGGGTGATCAAAATGCAAACATCAGAGCACAGCTCAACAATCCTTCAACTCTTACTCCACATTGTGAGTCAAACAACCGGGGCTACCTATCTGGTGAGAAATTTTAGCTAATGGGTTTGTTTTTTTTAATGATAAGATTTCTCTGCATAGAATAGTTTTGATATTTTAATTTTGATTTTTGGAGACAGCGTCCAAGATAGCCTAGGCTGGCCTCAAACTGGCTAAGTAGCTAAGGATGACCTTGAACTCCTGGTCCTCTAGCATCCCCATCCAAAATTCTAGAACTATAGGTAAGCATCCTCATGCCTGGCTCTTAAGTTTTAATCATAATTTTCCTGGTTCTGGGGAGACCCAGAGCCTCTTACTTGCTGGGAAAGGGCTTTAACCACTGAGCCATGCGTCCACCCCGTGTAAATTTTATGTACTTAGCACACTTGAGAAGCTAAGTTTTCATAAGTAAAACAGAAAAGATGGTGAAGAAAAAATTCCCTTCAAGATAAAAGAAACAAGAGTGCTCTTTCTTTCTTGTATTAGGCAGTTTAATATATTTAGTGAAGCAGGACAAAATTCAAACAAACCAGCAAAAGCCTTGACTCTAATCCCGAAGGCATCTGTCTGCACAGGTGTCAGAAGTGTTTGACTGTAGTGTTATGCAAGGAAACCATTATGCAAAGGCTCGAGGATGTGGGTAATGGTGCTCAGGCCAAGCATGCGACTGGGTGCAACTGCCGACTGAGATGAAGCTGGTACAGGCACTGCTGTTTGAGGGGCATCTGCCTCAGAGTGAATGCAGTTCTGGAGAGCTTTCCAGGACAGTAGCCTTCATTCCTCCGCTCTTTGGTTTCCCTCTACTTTCCCCATTATTACACCCACTTCTTCAGGTGACGTCATTTGTTCAGTCACTCAAGCCCCTCAGAGATAAAAAAAAAAAAAAAAAAAAAAAAAACAACCATGCCTCGCACCCTGTTTCAGGCAAAAGGAAATGATCCCATGGCAAAGGTAGCATCACTTTTAACATTTGGGGATAGAAATCGTATTTGGAAATTGTATATTCATTGTTTCTCGAAGTCTTTGGAATAGCCTTTCAAACTGGCTAAGGGAAATCCATATAATAGTATCTGCTGAGCATATTTCATGGTTTCTCTAAAAATCAGTATATGAATTTAGGCAGATCATGTAATTTATGAACACAATATTTTTTAATTTGTAAAATGAGAATGTTAGACCCAGAGCAGCAATTCTCTATACTCAGGGACAGGTAGGAATGCATTAGAGTCGTCTTTAGACAATTGAAGTTTTGAAAAGTTTACTCAATATTACAAGACAATCTTTAGTTGGGAAGCAGAGTGAAATGTATTTATTCATATTGGCTACTTTTCTTGTGACTATGATAAAATACTTGACCAAGGCCACTTAGGGGAGAGAGAGTTCATGGTTTCAGGGGATTTCAGTCTGTCATAGATGGTATGGCTGCTTCAGTGTGTGTCGGCAGAAGAAGGAAGAGGATGGTCACACTGGGGATGCTGAACTAGGACACAGAGCATGGTCCTGGGAGCAGATGAAAGCTAAGTCTGTTGTGGTTCACCCCCAGTCGCCTGCCTGTCTCAGCTAGTCAGACCGAATATCTTGTGACACTCCTCCTTCATGCTCTTGAGTGTGGGAATGATAGTTATTTGACACTATGCATAGCATTAGATCAAAATCTTAAAGTCTCTCTCTCAGTTTATGTCATTTTAGGTCCTTGGATTACTTGTTTGTTTGTTTGTTTAGAGACAGGGTCTCAGATATCCCAGGCTGGCCTCAAACTGTCTCAAGGCAAGTCCTTTTTTTTTTTTTTTTAATAACCTGAAAACACTAATCTTCGCAGAGTGCTTCACAGCCTCTTACCACTGTAGAAATTAAGGAACTGTTCCATTCCAACGTGCTGTCCAGGAAGTGACAGGCACCTTAGAAACCCACAAAGTATGGTTTTGTAAGAAGTTGCTTAGTGTCCAAAGGAGAGAGCGCCTGACCTCTTGCTGGTCCTTGAAGTACTGATGTGGGAAATTACAACAAAGTCCCAGCAAGTGAGGCTTTCTCTTTGGCTCCCGAAAACCACGGTTGCTTAAACTCCATTCTCAGCATTTACCATTTGTCACCGGCAATGTTCCTGTAGCGAGAGGAAGTGAGGTCTGGAGGTGTTAGTAAGAAAGGCTTGGAGATCATTAAAGAGCACTTGATGTGAAAACAGAAGTGTGTCAGTGTGAACGGCATGGCATCCTAGGCATTTGACTGTGGGAATGGTTTGTATGCATTAACCAGCAAATTTGTCTTCACAAAACAGCTGTTTTTCTGGGATGCTGTGGGGTCTCCATCTTATGACACTGCCTGTACAACGACCAGTGCATTATTAGATAAAAACAAAAGGAAATGTTTTAGTATTTTTTTTTCTGGAATATTCTAAAAAGCAAAGCAAAACAAAACAAAAACAACCAAATCAAAAACAATATCCTTGTTTTACTAGCTCTGTTTTGTGGATGGATCATTTGATTTTCAGTAAGAAAAGGGCTGGGAGTATCATCATCATGTTCAAAACTGACAGGAACTAGGGAACACACAGCAAGGCATGCATAAGGTCATGGAAGCTAGTGTTGTGGGGCCCATCTGTAGCCCAAGTACTCAGAGGGCTGGGGCAGGAGGCTTGTCGTGAGCATGAGGCCACCCTGTGCTGAACAGCGACTTATAGACCAGCCAGGGCTGCCAAGCAAGGTGATGTCTCAAGTGCAAGCAAGCTAACAAACAAAAGTCCTTAAATTTCCACATAAACAATGCAGCTGTAGAGACCCTGTGCCCGTAGCAGGAGTCATCTAATTGAAGAGCCCTGAGAAGTTCCTTTTCAGCTGGAAATATTCCTTACTGCATGAGCTGAAACAGTTGATTCGAGTACGGGATGACAGAATTACTGGTTGCTTTTCATGAGTACTCAAACAGGACAGGCTGTCCTTTGCCTCAAAACAACCAACCTGGAAGCAAACAAAAAATAACCAAGATGCTTTTCTAACCTGCCTTGGGCCTCCAAAAGATGTTTTGGGAAGAAATCATCTAAGGAAGTCAGGGATAACTGAAACTAGAGATCAACTCAGTTCTAACTAACCAGCCACTTCCAAGTTTTCCAGATGGAATTTATTTTGGGGAGGGAAAGGGTAGGGTGAGACAGGGTCTCTCTATAGAACTCACTATATAGACCAGGCTGGCCTTGACCTCACAGAAATCTGCCTGCTTTTACCCCCCCATAACTGGATCAAATGTATGAGCCACCACTCCTGGCCCCAGACTGGATTTTAGAGCATGGAAAAGTAGAGAAGATATTCTCTCAAGGCTGTGCAGCTTGAGTTTGGGGAGAACCCTGGGCTTTATGCACACACTGATAACCTTCTGTGGTTGCCTGTGACAAATATGGAAGATAAGTGATTTTATAAAGAGGAAAGGATTATTTTGTCCCAGGTTTGAGGTTTTCAGGCCATAAGCAATTGAAGCAAGCATGGTGGCATACAACTATAAACGCAGCATTGGGTAGTTAGAAGCAGAAGGATCAATTCAGAGTCATCCTAGGCTACACTGGGAGTTACAGTTTGGGAAACATGAGACCCTGTTTTCACACACACACAAACACGCACACACACACACACATACTAAGAAAGTGTCTCTACCATTTTTGAAGTACTCACCTGATTAGGCCAGGCTCATCCCCAATAACCTCATTCTTATTTCACTTACACTCAGCTGACTAGAGACCTTATCTACATTGGAAAAATCTCTTTCTTTGAGGTGTCACAGGATGTTCTCATGAGATGTTGTCCCATCAGATTCACATGCCGACATCACATGATCCTCAAGGAGAGACGGTAGATGGGGTACAAATATCACAGAGCAGGAAAGTTGGGAGCCTGTTCAGAATGTGGCCTCCCACAGGGGGTTGCTCAGAGGCAGAAATGAAATGAAATGAAGTGGGGGTAGAGTCTATGCACAGGGAACCCACCTTTTAGCAAGCACAGTGTCTCTGGGTGCTGTCTGTGGGGTTTCACTTCTTCCTAGGACCGTGGGAGCGGAGCAGCAGGCAGCAGCAGCAGCAGCAGAGGTTTTGTTTTGCAGAACGGCTCCTGGGTTCACATTTTCTCTTTGGTTCTCCTTTCCAACTTTCAGGATGGGTTCTTTGCTCTTCCAACCGATGTAAAGTACTGAGATACTGAATACCTTTCTGCTCATCCTGGCAACGAAAAGCCTTTGTTGATACTATGGGATCATCAGTGAAAATCTTTATCTCTGTGTGAAACCCTGTGCAGCTTTCTTTCTGAGACAGCATCTCACTAGATGGTCCAGGCTGACCTATAATTTATTATGCAGCCAGATCTGGCTTTGAACTTTCAGGGATCCTCCTGTTTCATCCTTCCAAGTGGTGATTAGGGGAGAGAGGGTTGTTTCAGTTTTGCATGAGCCACAGTTGGCTGTGTACCATTTCCTTATTTAAAAATCTATTTATTAGTAAGTGTGTGTGTGTTTTCAAGGGAGTATCACGGTACATGTGTGGAGGAGCTGCTTATCTCCTTCCATCATGAGTCCTGGGGACTGTGCTCAGGTCATCAGGCTTGTGGGACAAGCTCTCATTGGTTCTGTGCTGCTGTTTATAAACTCATACAATTCTAAAGTAGGAAGGAATGTTTTCTTTCTGGAAGGGTCTTTTCCAATTTTGATTTTATAGAATGATTATACTAGAATCCAAAATGTCCTAGCGAAGTGTTTTGGAAAGACTGCTCCATAGACATGCCAGTCTGGACTGAAGCAAACACCTCCCCCCCCCCCCCCCCCGCAACCAAACTGTTAGACTCTCCTTAATTCAACCAAGGTTTGCCAAACCAAGTCCTAGGAGCTCAGGCCATTTCCCCAAACCAACTAGGGGGTGGCTGGCGGAGGGAAGGCTTGAGAAAGGTTTTAGAACATGAAGCTCATTGACTCCAAACATCTGCCTATAAAGGAAATTTCAATAGTTTCAAACACAGGTTCATGAGGAAGCAAAGGACATTCGTGTAAACTGTTCTGCACATATATCAGTGTGATACCCATTGGGTTTGCTGTGTCTCTTTAGGAAACCAGGAAGGCTGAGTGTATTGTTCATGCCCTCCGTACTACACAGCTGAACAGACTGCCCAGTGAGTGGACATCAAGTTGGGTATCTCCCTGACTCACTGATAGTCACAAATAATACTTCCTGGCAATGAAGCTCACAAGCTTCCAGACCACAGGGCCAAAGAGTCCTTGAAAGCAGGACCAGTGGGCAACTGTAGCTCAGTGAATTTCCATGCAGATGCTCTGGGCTTAGGGCATGACAGAAAATAAATTGTTCTAAAATCTGCCCACAATTAAAGAAAAGGGGGAAAAAAGTATTAAGGTCATCATGAAGTCAGGATGGATTTTGTACAATAGGAACTTGTTTCCTGGACCAGACCACTGCAAACACACACACATATGCCCAGTGCATTCTGTAATCCAGATTCTGTGATACAAACCACATACACCTGACTCAGGGAATGTGGGTCCAGGAGGTGCATATTTTTAGCATGAAAGCAAGGAGTCATTAGTGTTACTAAGTCAGCTGGCCCGCTGGACAGGCCTCGTTGTTCCCCAAGGCCACAAGGCTGGCACAGGCCCTTGGCTTTGCAAAACCAGTTTTGGACTCGTGGCTCGCCTTCGCTGCTCTTGGGAAGAAATCCAGTTAGATAAAGAACCTAGGCACTACTGAGCTTTCATTGTTGAGTAATCATCTCCCCTCCAGGGAGGAGGGAGGAAATGGAGGAACAAGTTAGACTTCTCTGCGTTCTCTCCAGTTGTTTGCTTGCCCGTTTCCCCCATCTTTCCTTGCCTGCTTTTCTCTTTTCCTTTCCCCCGGCTTTTCTTCCTCCTTCCCTCAGCTCCCTTCCCACTCTCCAGGTCAGATGAGTGAGGCAATCCTTCTGCTCTGGCTTCAGCCTTCTGCCTTCTGCGCTAGGATGACAGTGTGAGCCGCCACACCCAGATCTGGGCCAACTTCGCTGAAAGGATCAGGGCACTGCTTAAAAGTAAAACCAAAACAAGGAAACCTTAGAGCAAAGCCTCATAGCCACTTAGGCCCGAAAAAGTGAAATGGTAAACACCTTTAGTCACAAAGGAAACAAACCCACAGACACTCGCTGCAATTCTAGGAGAGTTTTCAGGAGGGGCGGGGCCCAAGCTCTGGGCTTGTGTCTCTCCCATGAACAGAACTGAAGCAGCGGCTTCCTATGAACACCTGCACAGAACTCTTTTCTTCTGCTTGGGAACCAGAAGCAGGAAATACAGAGGTTTCGGTGGATGAGAAGCAGTTTCTTCTTTTCTTCTTCTTCTTCCTTTTTTTTTTTTTCTTTTGACAAGGTCTTGCTCTGAAGCCCAGGCTGACCTCTAATTTTCAGTCCTCTGTCAGCTCCTGAATGCTGGGATTATAGGCGTGTGTCACCACACGAGGCAACTCATCGCAGGGCAGCTTCTAGCTAATGAAAAGGCGTCCTATGCCCTTCCCCTAGTTGAGCTCTACCTTCGGGCTTTCAAGCTGAAACCACTAGCCCAACAGAAGTGGATTGTAGGCTGGGTTCTATCTTAACAGTACCTCGGGTGTCGGCGTGCTTGAAGCCCTGGGTTGACTCCTAGCACTGCAGAAAGCATAATAGCAATAAGAAGAACAACACTCTTTGCGCATAGTAGCGACTGTAAGAGTTACAGCTCTTAGCGGAAAGGCTTCTGTTAAACTTGAGATTCATGAGGAAAAATAAAACAAAACAAAACAGTTTCACAAATTGTTCGAGCCAGATTTGAAGCAAGCTTTAATTAAATACTGGCCAAGTCCATTTTTGGGTTCTCAGGAAATGGCGAAGAATCGTGTTTTGCAAAGACATTAAAAAGGCAAAACTTCAGGGCCACCATATTTCCCATTAGGTCCAATCAGGGCTAACCACACATCCTGGCATATTTCCTGCCTACGTACTTCCTGCCCATACCCAATCAAACACGTCTGGTGCAAACAAACTTGTTCAGGGGATTGAAAACATGTGGCTTGTTATTTCCCAAGAACCGTAGCCCCAGCATTCCAGAAAGTTATCTGTCCTTGGGGAAGTGGGACCTACAGGTTAGCTTTGCCTCTTTACACTTCCCCAGTGGGGATGCTGCAGGTCTGAGGGGGAAGGTATCCCAGAAGTGGGGAGCCAAGAAACACCACAAAGGTCCTCAGCATAACAAACTCCACACAAGGGATTTATTGGGAAAGACACAAGAAGGTGGCTGCCTCTGCTGGTATGAGAAGCAGCAGGGAACTGAGCAGGAGGCAGGCTTCTTGTACGGGTTTTTTTTTTTTTGGGGGGGGGGCAGTGTATTTTGTTTGTTTGTTTTTCAGGATGGAGATTTCCAAGGTGGGGATTGGTGGAATTTCAAGTTTGGGGCAAGCCTAAGGATTGGTGAGTTTTGTTGGATTTTCAAACCGGGAAGTGAGCTCAGATTTTTTACCCCACAGTGGAATGTGCTCTATTGCTTCCAACTCCCCAGAAGACAGAGGCACTGGGATTTCTCAAGTCTAGGAGTTCCAGGCCAGCCTGGGAAACACGGTGAAGCCCATCTCAGTTAAGAAACAAAAAGAAAAACGAACAAAGCCAGAGCTGTAGGGGTGGGGCCGATTGCTGTGGCATTCTTTTGAGGAGCTAAATAAATGGGCAAGAATCTTCAAGTCTGAAGTATTGGAACATCATCAGGGAAGCCATAAGATCGGGCTATATTCAATATTTACAAGTAGACACACGCTGCATCTAGGCTAGCCTACAAGCAGAGAAAAGTCGTGGATATTTTAAGCAGAAATAGAAGAGGGGATGTCTAAACAAACAGCACGTGTGTTTCTATCCAAGCCTTGAGCTGGCAGGGAAATCAGAAAGCCGGTGCACTCTGTGGTCGCCACTGGTGGCTGGCAGCCTGCGTCCTTGCTTCTGTCTTCAAACACTTTCATATGTGCCGCCGTTTCTGTGTACCAGGCTTGAGTTGCCGTCCCCTTCCCTTGGGAATAATATACAATATATTCAGCGTACTATTAAAGTGGATTCTAGTGCTGATTGTACTAGAGTGTGATGGAATGGAGAGCATTTCTGTCCTCTCTCTTTAAAGTTCTGAATTCATTTCATGCTACTAAAACTTTTGACTTCCTGTATCGCTTTTGCTTTATAATGATCAGAGGTGGATTGGGGGGTGAGCAGATATTTTGGAGTCCCTGAAAAGTCAGTAGCGAGCACCCTACCCTTCCGTTCACATTCTGAGAAGGAAAGGAACGCTGAAGGTCTGGATAAGGTCCTCCGTTTCTCTCTCTCCATCCCCTCATCTCTTCCTCTCAGTCTCCCTCAATTCAGACTGTAACTTAGAAGGGCCGTTTGCCGGGTCTGAACCAGGAATGACTGCTAAGGATTTCAAATGAGTAGTTAAACAATTTTATCTGGCCTACTAATGGACACGTTTTTGATAAGTGACTGGGTGAAGCTGATATGCCCATTTCAACGACGTGGGCAGTAGGCCAGGAAAGCCGCTCCCAGAGACTTACTTCATGGAAGCCCTAGGAAAGTCTGGGTAGGTACTGCACTTTGGACCCATCACTGTTCTAACAGGTGCGGCCCCTCATGCAAACATTTGCTTAAACGTCTCCTGCAAACACCGTCGCCCCAATAGAATGTGCGCTGTAAAAATGATGGCAGGTTTTTTAGTTTTTTTTTTTTTTTTAATAGACATTATCAAAATATTTGTGAATTCTGTTTGTTATTTTTTAAGGATGACTAGTTTGGCTGGCATTCAGGGACTGGCTTCGGCAAAGGTCAGTTCCTACTGGGGTTAGCAAATGAAAACACCTCCAGAATGCATGGGTCCCAGGTCTCTGTTCAGAGCCTAGTGGGAGAAGCCCTAGCAAACTACCCAGAAACCCAGCTGGAGAGGCCTGGTCCAGAGCTAGCCTCTCCACCCTCCATAGAGGCATGCTCTTCTTCCCTTGTTTGTTACTTAGTTTTGTTTCAATATTCTGGTTTTTGTTTTGTTTGTTTTTTTGAGACAGAATTTTATTCGCTTCAGGCTCATAATCCTCCTGTCTAGACTCCTAATTTTTACATCCGCCCTTGCTGCATTTGATGGTATTTTTTATCTCACGTCAAATGTTTTTACATATTATCTTTCTGTCTCCCCCTTCTCACCTCCCTACCTTCCTCTGTCCCTTTCTTCCCTTCCTTTCTCCCAACCCCTCTCTGTGCTCCCTCCTGCTTTACCTTCCCAGTGGGTAGGATTACAGGCTGTGCCACCACACCTAATAATATTTTTACATTAAATTTAGTTTTTCTCTGGTACGTGCAAACATGCACACTGATGGAGCAATTGGCAGCACAGGAACTTACTGTAGAATGTTTAAATCACAACACACACAGATCCTCAAACATTTACCATTTCTCTATCAAAAAAAAAATTAAATGCTTTCTTCTAGCTTTTGAAATAGACACCCATCGTTGTTTCTGCCTCTTATTGCTTGTGACTTTGAACACGTTAGTCAACTTCCCCTCCTATCTTTCTCCTTCCTCTCAGTCTACCTAGCCTCTAGTAACCTGAACTCTCAACTTCTATGAGACCGACTCTTAGATTTCCTGTTTGAGTGAGATTGGGAAGTACCTTTCTTTGCATGGTGCCTTTTGCTTAACGTACTGAAAAACACTGCTCTAAGAGACAAGAGCAAATGGAATGTGTGTAAAGCAAAGAAATGTGTTAAGGCAAAGTGGTTCTAGTAGCATAGATACGATTACCTCAACGATGTCAGCAGACATGATCAAGGCTCTTCTGGATTTGGATTTTGAGGAACATTGTTGGCAAAAGCTCACTATGAATGCACAGGACTGAGTCACAAGCACAAAGAATTTGGTGGAAGACAAAGGCTGACGTACAGCAGCCTGGAGAAATGGTGCCCTTGAATGGATGCCCCAGTCTTAACACGAAAGTGACACGGGGGTGGGGTGGGGGGAGCAGGTGTCCTGTGTCCTAGGTTATTTTTGCTGAGAACATAAGCGCTACAATGATTTTTTTTTTCTCAGCTTCCAGGTGTCATTCAGTTCTTTGATTGGAGAGACATGTTTTTAAACTTATTTAGAACACCGCGAACACTTTTTAAAAAGTCTTCAGTAGGGCTGGACAGATGGATGAAGCACCTTTGCATTAAGCATTTGTTAAGTCTGTGCACGTTCAGGTAAGTGTTATTAAAGAGTCCAGTACAGAGGGAAGCAGTGTTGAGGTCATGTGTGTGCAGATGTCTATAAAAGCCCAGAGTCCGAAGGGCAACATCCAGGAGCTCATTTCTATGGCTCGGTTGCCCCCAGAAATGGTCGCCAAGCTCCATTTCTGAGAGAGGCACAGGGGTATTGGGGCCTGCTAGCCAAAATACAAATAATGCTGGTTGTCGAGGGAAGAGCCCAGGGCCTCTACTGGAGTCTGGTTTTCAAACAGAGCAGGCACACCCCTTGCTGAAGCTCTTCCTGCCATTTACAAATTTTGACATGCCTTCTGCAATTATATGTCTCCCAAGGAACTTGTATCTTTGCCATTTGGCAAACTTATAATATTGTGATAATTACCTGCTAGAGATGCTCTCCACAGCTGGATGGATGGATGAGTGAATGAATAATCGAGACAAAACACCATATTGAATAGCCAGCTCTAACTGCCCTAGGGTGTAGGAGACTCCCAGTCAGCCTAGTTCATTTTTTTCTTTCTCTTTTTGTTCTTTTTGTTTTCCCCACTTGATTACTTCTTTAGTGTTTTGTCATTCTTTTAACCTAGTTCATTAATGATAACTGGACACTCCCTGCTTACCTAATAGAACAAATGAACAAGTTTTCCCAGAGGTATTTGCTTTTGCTTTCATCACTTCACTTTTAGTTTTATTTTTTAAATTTAAGGCTGGTCTCGTGTAATCCAGGATATGTTAAAACTTGCTATGTTGCTGAGACTGACCTGTAACTCCTGATCAGCCTGTCTCCACCCTCTGAGAGCAGGCATGTGACACCATGAATTTGGTTCATGAATTTGTGTGTTTGTGTGGGTGTGCATGAGAGAAAGAGAGAGAGAATGAGAGAGACCCTGTTTCTCTATTATGTAGCCCCAAGAACTCACTATGTAGACCAGGCTGGCCGCTCACAGAGATCCAGCTATCTCTGCCTCTGCCACCCAAGTGCTGGGAATAAAGGCATGAATCACCATGCTGAGGCTATGAATTGTCTTTTCTTTTCTTTTCTTTTTTTTTTTTTTTTGGCTCTCATAAAATTTTAATTTCTCCAAGGAAAAATACAGTTATGTAAAAAAAAAAAACATATAGATTATTATATGTAGGGTCCTAAATTCTTAAGATAAATAAATATAAAATTGACATCTGTGCATGACTTTTTTCTGGGGGTAGGCTTCAAGTTTTGAATCTCTTCTGATAGTGCTTAAGGCTAGTTAGACTTGACTGAATGTTGAGAAATGGGAATGATATGAGAGTTCATTGTTGGGTATATATTCTCCCTCATGCCTAACTTTATAATACACAGCTATAGAGAAAAGCAGGCAACCCCTTTTACACTGTTTGAATACAGTTCCATGGGAATAACTTTACATTTATATTCAAAACAGGTTTTCGTGTGCGTGACATTTAAAAAATGTAACCCAGCTTTATGGATAGTGTTTTATGAATGGCTATAAAATACTTTGTAAAATTATGCAATATAGTTCCTAATTATGTGTTCAGGAATTATACAGTTCGGGAATCTTATTTTACTTTTAAACCACATCTTAAGCTTTGAAATAAAATGAATAATTCTGAACCACTTTTGATCTCGTTCTTTGTCTAGGACTTGGTAAGTGCTGAAGCAATGGCTCTTATTAAATTCAGCAGTAGACAGGATGTGAGTGTGGGACTGTGTGTATGGGTGTCATATGTCTGATGATGTGTCTCACATATTGATACTATATCACCATATATGTGTGTATATGTATGATACATATATAATTGTGTTACGTGTAGGTTATGCTTAGATATGTGAAAACATATAGACACACAAATGTACATATGTATTATTTCATTCTTGTAATAAGGGCAGTAGGTTCTAGGTTTTTTAAATTTGTTTGTTTGTCTTCATTTCTTCCTTTTTGGGACAGGGTTTCTGCTCAAGGTGGCTTTGAATACCCAGGCCTCCTACTTTAGCCTACTAAGTGCTTGGAAAATGGGTGCCACCACTCTTTTCTCCATGCTGCTTGTACAGGTCAGAAAGTCTGACCTTCCAGAGGGCAGTCAGCTCAGAGGGTGTTTCTGAAACAGAACCTGAATCAGTGTGAGCTCAATTTTGGAACACTCTTATTTCAACACGTAGTTTCATTCGAATCCTCTAATGAGTTTTTCTTCTCTCGCAAGAATTAATTTTGATTGGTGGGGAGCAGGGAGGTAAAAGGAAGTTGAAAAATGGTGTAGAGCACTTTGGCTTTTCACATTCTGGAAATGAGGCTGAAACATACCCAATAGGGTAGAACACATCACAACTGACATCGAAGTTATGTTTTGCAGAAGTTATGAGAGCGCAGAATCAGACCTCATCTGCATACTGTGTAGCTGAAACTGAAACTGAATGAAGTTAGAAAGAAAGAAAAAAAAAAAGCTTTGCTTACATTCTCGGCAGAAGGAGTGGAATTAGAGCTTCATCCCTCTGGCTACCATGGGCTTATGCAAGCTATTCTCCATAAGCAAATCAAGGAACTTAAAGATGGTGGGTGCTTCTCTCCTTAGGCTAATGTGACATGTCCACAGCCTGCCTCTTCCAGCCTGGTCCTGCAAGGAGGTGGCCAAAAAAAAAAAAATTACTTCTCTTCCCAGTAAGTGGGATACATTTCAACTATGTTATGAAAATTCATTTGTCTTCTGTGCCCACTCCATACTCTATCTAGATTCAGACTTCAAATAACAAGTAAATATCTAACAATATTCCCAGAAACTTATTTTGAATATTTGAAAACCAGTTAAAAACATTAAAAGCCAGTACCAACTTGCATAGAATACACAATGTACTGAGACAAGGAAAAAAAAAAATTGTTTTAAGCTGTTTTTAAGTCATTTGAGAATTAAAATGAAAAGCCTATGCCTAATGTTCATGCTTGTTTTTCTTCCTATGTCCCTTAACTTTGATCTCCAACCAAATATGACTAAATAGGTTTAATCAAGAGGCGATTGCAGGGTGGGAGGTGAGAAGGAACTGTGGAAAACTGGTATGGAACCAGCAAAGGAAGCCACAAAAAAGAAAGTTCCTGTCAAGCTAAATGACAGATATAGCCTAAAGCAACACCAGTGTGCTAGAGTTTGTGAGAACTGCAGAAACCAACAAAATCGAAACTGTGGATAAGGAGTGTTTGCTAAAAGGTAAGAAAGATTCGGTTTTATTTAAGATGCAAATGAGCTAGCCTGCTCTCTGTGCTCCAGAAAGACAACTCTGTATTTCAGAAGTAGATCTAGTTTCCTCTGAGGAGGACAGGCCAAGCATTTGCTGTTTCCTAATCATAAGTGGAAGCTATTGACCTAGTGTCAGTGGTAGATAAAATAAGCAGGATGCCCTGAAATGAAACATTACAAGAGAAACGAGTTTTTTTATTAACAAAATATTCTTGTTTAAGTCCAAGGTATATGGTTTGTTTAGAAGATACAGGGGAAGAAAGGATTCTAGGATTTTAGGAAAGGATGAATGCAATCCTAAATCTTGCCTTTGTATGACAGGATGAGCTACTGTGTACACGTAAATGATGGCTGTGATAGCTCTTCTTGGTTGTCAACATGACTACACGTGGGATCAACTAAAACCCAAGTGGCTAAGTACACCTGTGATAGATAGCTTCTTAAGTAGATAGTTTCTGAGTTAAATCAATTCAGATCTTTTCAGGTGGGAAGATGGTTGTGGTAACTAAAAGTTGTTGGGCTAAATAACATTTATTATTTTCCCTATAATTATTATGGCGGTATCATTTAACCCACTATCACAATCAATAACACACAAATACCTGTTAGATTTTATAACTGCCTTATTTAGCTCAGGCTGGGCAGATAAGCCACCTACCTTATCTCATATCCCCTAGTCTGCATCTAATTCCATCTACGTTAACTATTCCTACTCAGGCTGCCTCCCATCCATAAATATTTGCTTATCTTTTATCTGGATCAATCCTTTCCACACCACTCTTGGAGTCCTTCCTCCCAGCCTTCATGGTTTATTTCCCACAATAACCCATCGTGGCTTCGCCCTCTCTCCTCTCTTCCTATCTGTCGCTCCCAAGATCCTCTCTGTCCCCCGAAGCCCTCGGACTTTGACCACACCTCCCCATCCACCTCGCCCAGGTGTGTCGGCATTTTATTGGCTAAACAGAGACACAAAATTTACAACGTCATTTGGGGTACATGAGTGGTGTGGGTGTCTGCTTGTAGCAGGAAGAACTCTGGGGGAAAGTGTTAACAGAATAGAGAGCACCAGACTAACCTGCAACAGAAGATCTACCTCTAATCTGGGCCACACCTTCTGCTGGAAGGAAGCTCTTTCTCTTTGCCTGTTTGCTCTAGCTTTCTCTGGCATTTCTTCACTGCCATTGGAGCCTACTTCTTTGGGATTCCAGCATATACTAAAGACCAGCTTCCATATCCAGTCTCGAGGATGAGACAACTACTGGATTCCTAGGTTTTCCATTGGTAGATAGCCATTTTTGGACTAGCTGGACCACACAGCCTGTAAGCCGCTCTAGTAAATTCTTTATGTATGTCTAGATATGTGTGTGTCTATATATATATAAATTATATATATATATATATACACATACACACACATATATTCTGTCTGCTCTGTTTCTTTAGAGCTAACTTCCTAATGTTTTAATCCTTTATATAGTTCTTCATATTGTGGTGACCCCCAACTGTAAAATTATTTCATTGCTGCTTCATAAATGTAATTTTGCTAATGTTATGAATCATAATATAAACACCTGACATGCAGGATATGTAACTCAAAAGTGTCTCAACCCACAGCATGAGAACCACTGCTCTAGAGAACCCTGACTGATACAATAGGCACTGAACTTGTATGTACGTTCAGTTATTTGGAAGCTGAACAGTGGTTACAAGAGGATTACTATTATTGTACTCAGCTATTGGTTATTGCACTGATACTATTTTGCTATGTTAACATAAAACCTTGGAAAATAATTACACCTAAACACAAGGCCATAGAAAGCATCAGAATTTTATACTGTGGTTTTATAAAATACATGCCGAGTCATTCAAAATAACCAGATGTTTGACTTTTAAAGGGAAAAATGTTGCTTCTATTGGTCTTTTTTCATTTAGAGACTTTGACATTATATATAGTCTAATATTTTGATTGTCAATGTATTATTAGAACCTTCCCACTGACAATCTATGGTGTTTAAACTTTCTAATGTGCATGAGAAATCTGACATCACATATTTAATTGTCAGTTTGACTTTGCCTGTATCATTACAGGTTTGATGGCAGAGTCTTTACATAAGATTTTTATTTTGCAATAAGAAAAATCTTTCTGAGGAATTCTCGTCCATATATTAGCCATCTCCCATCTATGCAGCTTTTCCTGATATGGTTAGTATCCATCTGCTTCAGGATCTATAGGCAAAGCACTTCTGGCAAAATCATCTCTGCTGTCCTTGGGAGATTCTGCTGTTTCCTTAAGAAATTTAACATTACAAAGTCCGAGCCTCTGTACAGCTAAGTTGTCACCTCCCACTATTATCTGATGTCTGTACCTCAGAATTAATCTAACAGAAACTAAATCTCCAAAGCCATAGGTGAACGGTACTGAGTGGTATTGAACTTTGGGGGAGTGACTGGGTGGTCAAAGTTCTGCCTTGATGAATGAATTAATTCGTCTATGGGATAGTGGGTTGTTGACAAATTTACTTTGCTACAGAAGCAACAGTTCCTGAGCATACTTGCTTTGCCTTTCTTTGTAATGCTGCCTGCCTCCTGATGACACAGTAAAAAATATCAAGCAGGTGATAACAGGTAGGCAATACTATGCTTATAGACATTCTGGACTCTAGAATCATGGGATAAATAACCATTCTGATTAGCTTTAGTTGCCAACTTGACAAAACCTAGATTCATCTGATGGGATAGCCTCAGTTGAGGAGTGATCTGGGTCAGACTAGCCTATGGACATGTCTATGGAGAGTTGTCTTGATCGTTAATTGATATAGGAAGGCCCAACCCACTTTGAGGAGAGGTATCATCCATTGGCAGGTGGTCCTGAACTATAAGAAAATGAGCTGAGTACAAGCTCACCTGCAAGCCAGGTAGCAAGCACCATCCTCCATATTTCCTGCTGTACTTCTTGGCTCTGAAGCAAGTTCTGTCTGGAAGAGTAAACAGGCCTGCTTCAAATTCCTGTCATGACTTCCTTCAGCGATAGACTTCGATCTGGAATTGTAAGGTAAAAAAATCTCTTTCCCTCCCCTAAGTTGCTCTTTGTGAGGGTCACAGAAAGGAAACTGGACCCCCAACCCTCTATTCATTGTGAATAACCTGGCCTCAAGTATTCAATTACAGTAGAAGAGGAACAAAGCCTTTGAACTTTTCTTGGCCCACCTCTAACACTTCCAAGAATGGTGGGCATTTCCCTGGACCTCGCTGACTCAGTCCCAAAGTCCTTCCCCAGTGTTATCTGCCTTAGCATCAGTTCTGTGCTGCTGCCTTGTTCCTGTTCCTTATCAAGCATCATTCCTGCACCAGTCTTGTTTCCAAGCATTTCTTACTTCATGTTCTCTCATGTTTTCTGGGAAACACACCCACGGCTTGCAAACCTGTTAACTTGGTTTCATTCTCCCCAGTTTTCTAAAGACTCATTTTGTCGGAGAAAGCCTTGTATAGTGTCCCTTGTCTTTTTGATGTGATTCATCAATGGAATGTCCCTGGTTTTCCATGCTGGACTATGAAAGTCTAGCATATGCCCACTGGGAATTTTGGTAACTTCTTGTCAACTCTGGGGCCATAAAAGTGCTGGGCTTATTTCCTCATTTCAGTAATCTTGGGACTAATGCCCTAAATAACCAAGATTTAGAGTGGATGCCAGAAGAATGATTTCATTTTCTTTTCTTTGCTTGTTTTCTTTTTTGTTTTTTGAGATGGGTGTCCTGTGGCTCAGGCTGAGCTAGAACTCACTGTGTTGCCTTAAATTCTTGATCCTTCTACCTCCATCTCCTCAGTGGTGTGATTAGAGATTTTTGGGGTCTTACTCTCATTAATAAAGGAACCCAGAAATGGACTCCCAAGGAAGCTCAGGGGCGATTTCATAGACTTTAAGATAAAAGACAACATAGTTTAGGAGGAAATCCTGGTGGCTGTCAGGAGGAGATGGTTTGGAGAGAGAGAGAGAGACAGCTTACTAAACAGGGAAAGAGCGTGCTGAAGAGAGGAAAGAGCTCCCAAAGCACCCAGGCCAGTGTGTACTATCGTTCACAGCCCCAGCCCCCAACCTTCCTCAGCCCAACCCCACTTCCTAGGCTTTGTTTCACAGGTGCTCTGATCCGATGTCAGGGAAAGGAAGGACTTCTGGTCTTCCTCTGCACACTGGCCTGTGTCACATATTAATCTTGAGGTAGCCTTTTCAGTTTTGCAACTGGCTGGAATGACTTCTGAGCAAAGTGTCCTGTCTTCCGCAGGATTGTTTTGCTTCCTCCAGCAATATTTCCCCTTTCAAATCAATACGTCTTCCAAACAGGTTTCAAGCTTTCATCTTTCCTTCTCTGCCACACCCCATCCCAACTTTTGATAGTCCTTACCCTTTTACAAGCCTGGAAAGCGCCTTACCCAAAGTAACACTGTAATGTTAATGGTGGTTTCCTCTGTCAAGATGTCTTTATAAAACAAACACACAGTTTTAAGTGGGAAATGAGTATAAAGCATTTATGCACAGGGACAGGGTATTTGGGTGGGTGAGGTGTGTGGGCCTTATTTATTCTAGTCCATCTCAGCATCCTGGACCCAGACCTATAGTTCCTTTACCAGGCATGTGAAACACTTCACTGTTCTCTCTATAGCAAGAGAGGTCACCTGCCTTCAGCCTTGTTACTGTACACAGCCCTGCAAAAATCACCCAGGGCATGCCCATGAGAGCAGAACACGTCCTCTACCTGTCACATGGCCTTGACATTCTGTAGAAATAGTTCTTGCAAGATTAGATATGCTGGAAGGAGGATGACATCACTGATGAGATGTCTTCAGCTGTTCCCACAAAACCACAGCTGCAGAAGTTACTGGCCCTAGGACGGTGGGGAATCTACTATCTACGGGTACAAGCACAAATATTTAGCACACATGTTGTTGATCGCCTTCTGAATATTTGTGCTTGTACCCATAGATCGGGGCTGTCTCCGTCTTGGTTTGAGAAGCTTCTTTATGTAGAGAGAAGCAGTCAATGCAGGACTCATAAGCGGCCAAAGTGCTGTGAATGAGGGACTGAGCATGCTTGCCGGCTCTTAATGAGATGTCTATGTTAACATTCCATCCCTGCACTCTGGAGGTGTCAGAAAGGATAGAACACCTGCAGGGTGGGGCAGAGTGCTAGTGAGTGCTGTCCTGTGAATACGGTATGGCCATTGCAACCATGAGTTCATAATAGTCATGGATATCTGCAGAAGTTCTATACAGGACTAAGCCAGCCAGGGTTCCAGCATGAATATAAAAGGGGCTCATGAGACCCCACTACCAACTGAAAATTTTTTTAGTAGTTGATGTCAACCAGGATGAGAGTGGGGCCAAGAACTGGGAAGGCTGAGTGTGTAGGCTCATGCCCAGGTAAATGGTTCTGCGTCCATGTACACATGAGCAACATAAATTGCCCAGTGGAGTGTTGTGTGTGTGTGTGTGTGTGTGTGTGAGTGTGTGTGGTATGAAGAGGACATGAAGTTGGGAGGGGAACCTATTGGAGAGGAGGATGTGTTGGAATAGGGCCTGGGGAGAGTTGGAGGTCAGAAATGGAGGTAGACATGATTAAAAGACATTGTATACATGTATGAAATTTTCAAAGAATTAATACAATGGGCAGAGAGCCAAAAACATCTGGAAAAATACTATTCTGAGCAGCCAGAGAATGGTTGGAGCTCACCCACATTGTGGTTTTTCAGGCTTAAGATCAACCTTGACTGTTTAGGATTTTAGCAAAATTTTACTGGACATGGAGCATTTTCTGAGATCATTTAACACATGAATCCTGTCTTGACAGGAAAGCTTACTGCCATGGCCCAGGGAGATATGGGAGAGGAATAATTAATAGAAGCAAATATATCTTAAATGTCATCTTTTAAAAGTATTTCCCTGAATGCTTTGTATTGTCCATAATTTATTTGCCTGTAGCACAGTTACATAGTTCATCAATAAGAATGGACATATTAGAGTCTGTGATTATTTTTCATTTTAACCTGGTAAGGAGGTCGATTCAAATTAAGGCAAACAACTCTGGAATTGGTGACCTTAGCTGAGTCCTGTGCTATAACAAAAGCTGTTCTAACAGCCTATCTTGGCACGTGAGAATTTTAAACATCTTTAAAATTCTCTTTTCACTGGCTTCGAGACACAAAAGGAGTGGAGAATATGGAGTCATTAAAAGACCAGTGTCCCCATCTCATACTGCAGGCTCCTAAGATTTTGCATATGCAGAATGTAATTTGTCCTAAAATTTCTTTCCCGTTTCTATGCCTCTGATCACAGAACAGCTTCTTGTTCAGACATTTTCCAAGGGCATCAAGGGCAACTAGAAAAATACGATGTAAAAAGCACTTGCAGCAGGTTAATTCGTCACGACGGAGAAAGTATACTACAGTATTATTTGCTAACACCACAACAGGAAGTGTGACCGAGGTGTCCATGAGTCCTTTCATTGTAGAAGGAGAGGATTGCATCAAGCCACTGAAGGCTTCCTTTGATGTTTACTGAGGTTTTCTATAGGGAGGCTGCCTCTTACACCAACAAGGATGAGCGGGTCACCTGTCAGGACAAGCCCAGAGGTGGCCTTACTTGGCGTTTGCTGATCAATGACTGGAGCTATGAGAACTCAGGCTCCTGGACTGAGTGACTCGGAAGTTGGGCTGTGTGGCTCCACCCTGGGTTCCAGCATCGTGCTGTGATTTACTATCCCTGACTCAACCTTCCCAAAGCTTACTTTCTTTTCCTCAGCCTGTGATGGCCAAAATCGAGCTGTTGGCAAATCACAGTTCACACCCCAACTTTTCAGTCTTTCAGTCTCTAATTCTTGCTGCTTCACTTCAGAGTCCAAGAACAACAGTGTAATGATTCATCAGTCCCCGCTTCCTGCAAGTAATCATTTTCCCACGGTGAGTGATGGTTTACTCTGGGGAAGGAGGAAGAACGGTGATATTTTTTCTTTTTCTTCTGTGCAGCATTTCTGCTGACAGAGAACTAACTTGGAGTACTTTTTCTCCATTTCTATTGTCAACTCAAAAAACAACTTTAAAATCATTTTAATTCTTTAAGCCAAGACCCCTGAAGTGTATGTTTTCTGTAGGGAACAAGAACATGATAATCCCAACACATCTTTACTTTAAAAATATTTAATAGCGATTTTGTAATTTTTCTCTTTTAGTTTGGTGTGGGATGACTGCCTGTGCTTTAGAGAAGCCAAGGACTGGAGAGATAGCCTCTCCAACCCCTTCATCGCCACCCCCCCCCCACACACACACACTCTAGCCTCATTCTATGGCTGAGAAATCTGAGGCTCAAAAAATTTACATGAGTTGTCTGTTTCTACACAACTGATCAGTGACAGACAGATCTGGACAGGGATCGGCTACTTTTAGGCTACGTTTTCCCCTAACTTGTGGATGATAAATAGACCCAAGCTTATCTGTACCATGTCACAGGGGAACACATAACTGGGAAAAACTTTATGATGTTCAGAGGGAATCTCATGAATTAGTGGCACAGGGTTGAGGGAGAAGAGTGTTGCCTGGTGGTCTGGGTATGCTTGGCCCTGGAAGATAGCATGTTTTGTTTGTTTGTTTGTTTGTTTAGCTTTCTCTGAGAGTATGTCTTTGTTTTTACAAAGGAGAATGAGGAAAATCATGTCTGTTTCATAATACATGCTGTAAGAATTGGTGATGAGGTGTTCAGAGTTTAAGCACGCAGTAGGTGGTCAAAAACAGCTTTGCTTATTACAGATGAGTTGGTAACAAGCTCCCCGGCTCTCTGGGGCTTCCCTCCACCCTCTTCTGTTCTTCTTTGGGCTGACTAGAGTGCTTTCTCATGCTCAGCAAGTCTCACTGCCATTTCCTTTGACATTTGCATCTGAGTTGTCTCATTTCCCTGAAACTCTGTCACAAGCCCTGAGGTTGCTGCAGAGCATGATCTGAAACCCCCACCAGGGAAGTCCCATGGAAAAGCCTTGCCTTCCCTTCTGCAGTTTACAGTTCTCTTCCAGAGAACTGCCCCTCCCAGCTGTGGCTTCAGGCTGCTGGGGTGGGGGAGTGGGGGTGGGCAGGACAGGGAATATCCTGAGGCTCTGAGGCTCTGTTCCAGGCCCCCTGTCATTTCTGCACCCCCTTCAGATGGCTTTATCTGACTGTCCCCCTGTTCTGCTCTTTCCCGTTCACTGTCCTCCCTCAGCAGTGGAAATTTAGAGGGTTCTGTGGTTCTTAGGGGATTCTGAGGCTGTACATTTTGTGTCCTCACTTCCTCTACACAACACAGGGGTTTCCTAAAGTAGATTAATTGCCCAGCACCCTGGCTGGCTCCCTCCCCCAGGATGGGGGATTGCCACACAGTTGCACTCTTCCGCAGATTCTTTTTAAGTGTCCATTGCAAGAATCTATGTCTGGTGCTTAGGCCCATTCATTTCTGCAGTGTTTTTCTGTAACTTAAATGCCTTGTGTCTGCCACAGTAAAACAGGCAACTTAACTAAATGGATTTCTTTAATTACACTGTGTATATCCGTATCTCTGTGTTTGTACAAGTGTTTGTGTGGATGTGTCTCTAAGCATATGTTTGTGTGTTTGCACATATGTGGTATGTGGATGTGTGTATGTCTATATAGATGTATGTATGTGTTTATGTGATGTATGTTTATGGCTATGTGTGTCGATACACACATACATATGTGTATGTTTGTCTATTCTTTGTAGTCTATATGTATGTATACATTTTTGTGTTATATATGTGTATATGGTATATGTGGTACACATGCCTGTATGCATGTATGTATGTCTGTGATCATGTGCTGTATGTGTACATGTCTATGTATGTGGTATGTATTTATATGTGTGGTAGGGATGTGTATGTATATGCCTGTGTATGTAGGGGGCATATGGATGTGTGGTCTGTATGCATGTATGTTTGTGTATGTGTGTGCCTATGTGTGTGTGTGGTATGTATGTCTGTGTTATGTATGTGTGTGTGTACATGTGGTATATATGTGTGTGTATGTTTGTGTGTGTGTGCACCCGTGTATGCGTAGGATGTATGTGGATGTGTGTGTATTTGTATACGTGAATATGATGTGTATGTGTGATATGTGTATGCATGTTTGTGTATGTGTGTGTCTATGTGTGTAAGTGGTGTGTGTGTGTGTGTATGGTATAGATGTTTGTGTATATGTGTGCCTGTGTGTGTGTAGGGTATATATAATTGTGTGTATTTGTGTATATGTGTATGGTATGTATGTGTGGTATATATGTGTGTATGTTTGTGTACATGTGGTTCCTATGTATGTATGTAGTATGTATGTGTTTGATATATATGTGTGTTTGTGTATGTGTGCGTGTGCCTGTGTGTGTGTAGGGTGTGTATGGTTGTATATGTATTTGTGTATATGGCGTGTGTGTGGTATATGTGTATGTATGTTTGTATGTGTGTGTATGGCATATACGTGTATACATGTTTGTGTATGTGTGTGCCTCTGTGTGTAGAATGTATATGGATGTATTTGTATTTGTGTATGTGTGTATGGTATAAATGTGTGGCATATATGTTTTTCTCTGTATGTGTGTCCCTACGTGTAGGTATGATATATGTGTGTGTGTTTTCATGTTTGTGTATGTGTGTACCTGTGTAGAGTGTATATTTGTGTACTTGTGTGGCTATGTGTGTGGTGTGTATGGGATATATGTTACATGTGTGTGTATGTGTGTATTTTTGTATATTTGCATGACTGTGTGTATGTGGTGTGTGAATGGCGTGCATGTATATGTTTCTGTGGTGTATGTGTGTATATTTGTATTGTGTGCCTCTGTGTGTATGTGTGTGTGTGTGTGTACCTATGTGTGTGTGCTGTATCTTTGTTTCACTTTTTCCATATTTCCATATCAGGGAATTTCCCTCTTGAGGGTCTGTCACAACACAATTGATCCATCTGCAGCACGTTAAAAAATACAGCTTTGTGCTAAGTAATTTGAAAGGACATTGAGTAACTTTAAATATTGCAAAAGCGAAAAGGAGGAAGCAGGACCAGGGCTGCAGCTCAGCTGGAGAGTGCTGGCCTAGCAACAGGAAGTGGGGTGCACCCCAGCACTGGATAAGGTGACAAGGGGGTTGTGCCCTAGTTCCCAGTAGGTGGGGACAGGAGAATCAGAAATACAAAGGTCATCCAGGCCAACCTGAGATGTGTAAAATCCTGTCTCAAAAAAAGAGGAGGGGGATATAGGCAATGCTATCCTTGTATTGTGATAAATGATTAGCTTTCAGATATTAACCAATTTGCATTTTTTTCTTTTTCTTTCTTTTCTTTTTTCCTCTTTGGTTTTTGAAGACAGGCTTTCTCTGTATAGCCTTGACTGTCCGGGATTCACTTTGTAGACCAGGCCTGCCCCTTCCTCCAGAGTGCTAGCTTTAAAGGCATGAGCCATCAAACCCATAATTTGTATTTTTTCATGTGCTGTAGTTTCCGTAGAGTCTGATGAGAGTGGCACTTAAAAAACAAACAAACAAATAAGCAAAACTAAAAGTGCCTTTTAGCACTTGCGAGGCAGAGGCAGGATCATGAATTTAAGGTCAGCCTCAAATAGTAAGACTTTAATTGCAAAGCAAAGCTCCAACACACAAACAAGGCCTCAGTTCATTTTGCAGCCCTGGCCACTTTTCTAATTTTGTATTAGAAAATCAGAGTCACGGTGGCCAGGTAATACGAACTCTACCTCTTCCTGCCTTCGCTTCCAGGAGTTAGGATCACAAACAGGCTCTGCCACGCCTGGGGATAATCTCTGGTTTTGGCAGCTTCTTCTTTTTTAAGTGTTTTTTTTTGGTTTGTTTGTTTGTTTGTTTTGTTTTGTTTTGTTTTTAAATTATTAGCCTATATTGTTTGCAGACAATAATGAATTTCATTATGGTGTTTTCATACGTGTACATAATGCATTTAGATCATTCTTTCTGGTCTGTCTGTCTGTCTCACATACACACACCACTGCAGAAAAAGAAGCTTCTCAGATCAATATTAACAGCAGCACTAGTTTGTAGGCATAAACACAATTAATTGGAGAGCAATCTAACAGGCATGTCGAATTCAGCAAAATGACAACGGTAATGTCTGTACTACAGCCCAGGATGCCCTTTCCCAAATGATGGGCTATGATTGGGTTTACAGTGTTTTTGTCAATTCCCTTTTGTGGAGACCGCCTCAAGTCCAGTCAGAAAGAGTCTGGTTACCCCCACAACAGAGTTTTCACTATTGCACCCAAAAACACAACCTGCCTGGCCACAAGGTTCAAATTAAGTAAAATTGCTGAAAACAGTTCTCCCTCGAAGGTTGTACAGCACAGTGAAAGCAAGCCAGCCAGCAGGGAAGAGGATTCTGGCTAAATTTCAGCTTGATTTTGCTGTGTCCGGCAACGGAAGCTTTTGGTGTCTTCAACAACAGGTCTTCTACCGAGTACACAGGGCAATCAAAAGCAGAGCTAATTGGCTGCATTATGTAGGGGACCTACAGAGAAAGAGTGAGGGGCTTATGTGTCTCCACCTCTCCCTGAGGAGCTAGGCTAATTGTTGGGGGAGGGAGATACCTCCCTCTTACTCCTGTGAAAAACCGTAATTAAACTCAATGGGACAAACGCAGGCACCAGTAGGAAAGGGGAAGGAGATCCATGGGAGCAAGAGGGAAAAAGGAAATGAGGTGTGACTGTCACCAAAATACATTAGTGCACATATAAGATAGTGTTAAATACAAAGGACTTCAGTACGACTCGACTCACTTATTCCACAGATATTTATTGAGTGTCTACTAAGTATTGAATGTTATTATGCTGATGAAGGGAATGACTTTGTTTTGTTCAAGATAGGAGAAATGTTGGAGGAAACCAAACTGGTAGGCTGTGATCTTCAAGTGGCTCAGGGCCAATTAGAAGGAAAAAAAAAAAATGTCCTTGTTATTGTTCATGTGTGTCTGCTCTGTAGCTGAGGAAAAAAAAAAAAAAAAACAAATCCAAAGAAAATAAACTAACCTGAGGGCCATGGCAAGCCTGGTGGTGGGGTCAGGTTGGGTTGGGTTAGGGGAAAGATAAAGTAGCAGGTTCCAAGAATAATAGAGATTAATCTAGTTCAATGGACCCGGAGCAGGTCACTTAATATCCAGAGGCAGCGAACGAGTGACTGTGTTTGCTGTGTGTGTGTGTGTGTGTGTGTGTGTGTGTGTGTGTGTGTGTGTGTGT
>NW_026592890.1:27578869-27844655 GCF_907164565.1 Psammomys obesus | reverse complement strand
TGTGTGTGTGTGTGTGTGTGTGTGTGTGTGTGTGTGTGTGTGTGTGTAACGTGTATGTTATAGTGACGTACCTGTGGTACTTAGCTGCCTTTCCTCTGAAAAGGAAAGGTGATTTATTTATGTTTGATTTTGGCTTAGCACACAAAGAAATGGGTTCATTGTGAAAATCCACATATGTGTATCACATTTTGTTCTTATCTGAGCAGTCCTACTTCCCTTTCTTGCCCCAAATAATTCATTCTTGTTTTCATTATGCAGACATTAGCCTCTTTTGTCTTCCCACCCTTTAGGTCTCTTCCTTCTCTCTCATAGTACCTTTTCTACTCTCACACCCTACACACACACTCTCTCTCTCTCATATATATATATATGTAAAATATGTATTTAAACACATATGTGTACATTTAAATCCAGATACCCCACGTGGGAGAAAATATGCATTAGTGGTTTTTCCCAGTCTGACTTATAGTATTTAATACAGTGATCCCAGTTTCTACCCATTCTTCTGTAAATGTCATCATTCATTTTTTTTTCTGTACAGTTGAGTAAAATTTCATTGCTCACACCCAGCATATTTCTCTGTCCCTTCACCTGTTGATGGACATCAACTTTGGTTTTGCATCTTGACTGAAATGAATAGTGCAGCAATTAGCGTGGGTGTGCAAGGATCTCTGCATTGAAGGCTGCTACCCACCCTGGGTCATCGTTATCTCTGTTTTTATTTATTCATTTTTTTTTTTCGGGAGCTCGATACTGATTTTCGTAGTAGCTCTGTGCATTCACATTCCCCCTGCAGGGCATGTGGTTCCATTTTCCCCTACATCTTGGCCAGCATTTGTTGTTTGTTGAGAAGCACAATTCTAATTATTTTACTCACACACACACAACCCTCAAATTTAATGTTCATGCAGCTAAAAATGTCGGGCTGACTTTGACTAAAATAAAGATTTCAAACAATGCTTCTTATGATTATGCCCTTCCCCACATTTCTACTTTAGCCCTCCCCCCCCCCCCCATCCCTCGCTGGTATTTTTAGACAGACTTGCTCATGTCGTGGTAAAGATGACCATCTGCAGCTGGTGGCTTAAATTCTGTTAACTTGTGAAGGCCCAGAAGGAAAGCGTGTGCCTTTAAAGAACCAATTGGCCCAGCTTGGCTCATGGGCTTCCCATTGGAGCCAGCTGGTGAGGGAACCCTCCATCTAACCCATATGGATTGAGAGGAACAAAAGGAACCTCTCCACAGGAGCGGATGTGTTCTACCAGAAGACGGGTGTCCTGAACAACTCAAGGAAGACCACCCCACAGATTCCCCATTGGTTGTCCTTCTGCTTGTAGAGGACTGCTCTGAAGAACATAGGAATACAACCCAATTCTGCTCAGGAGTTCAGGACTTTACAGACTGTCAGAGTGAAGGGAATGGTTTTTAATAAACCAGACGCCGTGACAGGCTTCAAAATTAGCTTCAGACTGGACAGGCCTGAGTTTCTATTTCTCAGGAAACAAAACTACAGTCTATAGAAACAAGATGTAATTAACTCAATAACCTCCCTGAAAATCAGAGTAACAAAAATCATCTAGTAACTGCCTTGAAAAGTCCCCAAGCACTTGACCAATCAAATTAAAGTTTAGCTAGGAATGCTTTGCTTAGCTAGTCAAAATGATGTTGTTACCTGGACACTCTTTGTTAGTACTTTTTGTTACTGGGACATTCTATGAAGTCCCCCCCACACTCCATGTCCCCTAGATCAGCACCAACCAATCAATGAAAAGATTACCTAATCACACTAGGGAAATCCCCTAACTATCTTTAAATTAGGCCTGGTTGCTCACTTCGGGGTCTCCATTCTGTGGAAGGCTGGCAATTTCTGCAGAATAATCACTCCTTGCTTTTGCACACTACCTGAGTCTGAGGTTTTCCTTTTGTGCTTCCCCACCCTACCAAGTGTTCCGCTCCCATACCATAAAGTTTGAAAGATCCCCAGCTCAAATACAGCTCAAATACAGTGTGAAATCATTGATGTTGAGGATGGGAACTTTTGGGTCTTGTATTGTCCACTCAAAGGAGAGAGCTTGAGTGGAACCAAGCTTCAGTGTTATTTGGTGAAAGAACGAACCAAACAGCATTGTTGTGGCCATGCTATGCTGGTGCTGTGCGAGGGGGTTATATCAGAAATTGTCTTTCATCCTCTCAATGTTCTTTCATGGATAAAGGAACTGAATGTGCACTAGGAGCAAAGTGAGCTCAGAACAGAGTTGTGATGAGCATGGAAAGAAGAGTCTGCTCCAACTGTCCCAGAAATCCTCCAATTTCTGGAGGTACAAGTACACTCAACCAGGCCTGACTTTCATATGAGTGCTGGGGATCCTAATTCACTTCCTCATCCTTCCTTGGCAAGCCCAGGTCCTTTCTCGGTCACTCATAGTCTGGTGAACAACTATGATTCTGAAAGATAGCATCCTTTCCTGGCATGGGTCTGATAGGTATTCTCCACCAACAAAATGAGCCATTCAAGCCAAATTAACATACAAAGGCAGCCTGGTGCAGTGGTGCAAGCCTATAATCCCAAAACTCAGAGAGGTAGAGGCAAGTAGATCTCTATGGGTTCGAGTCCAGCCTGGTCTACAAAGCAAGTCCAGGACAGCCAAGGCTATACAGAGAAACCCTGTCTTGAAAAACAAACAACAACAAAAACAAAACAAAAAGTATGCAGATGAGCTTATTGGGGGCAGCACTCTTAGGAGGGTTTACTGGTCCCAAGAAATGGGCCAGGTAAGTCTCCATGCAGACTGGAAGACAGCAGGTGGGGGGAGAAAAAGAATTTATGCATGCAGAGAGAGAGAGAAAAGAGAGAGAGGGAAACAATTTGTCTGGATTATATAGTGAAAGGCCTACTGCAGAAAGGAAACCCAGCCCCTGGGCTGGAAATTTCCTGTAGAGACTGAGGAATGCTGGGAGAACCTGAAAGCCAAATTTACTTTGATGTGTTTAGTAGGCACCTCAGCCACCTGTTCCAGGTCTGAATCCCAACAGGCTCCACCTTGTACCTCTACATCAACATGCGTTTCCATGGCAGCCAAGGCAGGTCAGGAAGGGTGCTGGGAGAGTATCACATCAGCAATTTAATATGTTTGTCTGAATGACACACTTCACCGACTAAAAGAATTCACACCGATAAACCTAATTTCAAGATGATGGCAAAAGTAAAACATTCCCTTTTTTTCCCAGAGGAAAGCTTGCACACTGGTAAATAACACAAATGTGTTCTCTGTGACCCCAAGCTGAGAAGGTAGAGAAATTTAAATAACTTCAGAATTAATATGTCCTTGAAATACGTAGTACATTTCAATGCTTCCACCCCTTCTCTTCCTAACAATGTTTGCGAGCAGTACATTCTCTTAGTATTTTGGTGAAACAGGTAAAGCACAGGAAAGAAAGCATCATCAATGACCTATAAATTCGTTTCAAAGCCTGAATTGATTTGAAAGGGCTTAAAAACGAGGTTTGGAGGGCTAGGGAATGAGTACAAGCTAGCTAATTACAATGAAAGCGAGAGTCCATGTTTGTGTCCACGTGAACCCTTGAGTTAAGTGTGTATGTAGCAGCATTGTTAAAGAAATGGAAAATCCTATCCATTCATCCCATTGTACTTACCTCTCTCAGTCAGAAAGCCTTTGGCATCTGCTGCATTTCTGTTGGCGTTCCATGGTGCTTTAAATCAATTAATATCTAACTTGTAGCAAAGTGTTGACAGTAAGTTTCTAAATTCACAGGCTGGACACTTTCCAGTGTAATTTGGGCATACATGAAAGAACTTTTCAGCTTGCTGCTAAAAGGACTCAGAGAGATGTGAAGTAGGTGTTAACCGTTCACGAGGAGGCTTCCTGATGCTGGCTTGGATGACCTTTTCTTGGAGACAAGCCAGATACAGACCAAGTGAGATCTCTGAGCCATGAGCTGTACCCACAGGTCTCCCCAAAACTCTGAAACGAATCTCATCAGCCTACTCGATGAAGGGATGGCTTGAATGAGAGTCCAAGAGAGTCTAATGGAGAATCTTAGACTTGTATCTGATGGTGACCATGTCTCAGCTTAAGAAAATGTTAAATACAAATTCCCCAAAGGGAGCTGGCTGAAGATTATTTAATCTGGGGAATGAGGAGACAGCAGAGCCAGAAAAATGCTGGTGGTGAAAATGTGAATTTGAGCTCAGTCCTCAATATCTATGGGAAAACAAACAAACAAACAAACAAACAAACAGCTGGGAGGCACATATTTGTAATTCTGGCACCGGGAAGGCAGAGACAGGCAGATGCCTGACAACTGTTACCTATACAGTCACTGTAGCTCAATCAGCAAGCATCAGGTCAGTGAGAGGCCATGTCTCAAAAACCACAAGCCAGGCGGGTAGGTGGGGCCTGGGGAATGACACTCAAGGCTGACCTCTGGCCTCTACAGACATACATGCTCTTATGCCTAGACACACACACACACATGCACTCGTGCATACACACATACATACACACACATACATACAAAGACTGTTGAGGCTGAGGGAGTTTCAGCGACATTGCTGAATTTTCTGAACATTTTTTTTTTAAATACAAAAGCTGGCTATGTATGAATCTGTAGTTTCAAAATTAATAAACTAAGCAAACATATTTGTTTTATAAATGTAAAATTTAATAAATCATGTGTATGAAAAGAGGATTTTATTTTTGGTTGTAAACTGTTGTTGCAAAATAAGAAATTGGTATATAAACAGGGACTAGGAAAAGGGAGGAAGGTTAGGATGATCAATGTAGATGTGCCTTGCAGAGTGGGAAGAAACTGATCTGGAGATCAGAGGGAAAAGAAAATGGGTCTCAGTGGATATGGTCCCTATGAGAATCCAAGCTAGACCCTTACAAGGTGTGAGATACAGTGAAATTGTATTTTAGGTGCCAGGGTTCAACAAGTGGCTGTGTAGGGTTTCGCTCAGCCAGTAGAGACCTGGCAACTCCCACACATCCGGACAGCAACATCTGGACAGCAACATCTGGACAGCAGTTGATCTTCCAGAGACCTGGATGACAGTGAGGTGGATGTGTGTTTTGAGAAAGTAGTTATTCTAAGTGTGAAGACATCTCCATGCTCTGGGGGTTTGATGCAGAGATCCCACTCCAGAGTGGTACCAATGAAGTCAGCCAGTCTTTGTGGGAATGTGTTATCTTCCTGGAAAGTAAACCCCAAGCTTAGAATCCAGATGGCCCCTGATTCCAGGAGCTACTCAGGATGGCAGCAATGGACATTTGAGATTTCTTTTTTAAAGTTTCACAATGTAGCCCATGCTGGCGTTGAACTCAAGATTTCCCTACCTCCGGCTCTTGAGTGCTTAGATTGAAGGTATATACTCTATGTGTGCCCTGAACTGCTATTTCATAGAATGCTGCTAATATGTTAGGAAGAATCTACATTCATTCCATGCATTACTTTATTTAAATCACATGTAATGCAAGACCTTTCTCAACTGTCTTATGGCTAGTGTGAGTGCAGCAAGGAGGCCAAGGGACTGGCCATGTGTGGTCTTGGTGTAGAGTAAGTAGGCAAAGTGTCTGTGTGTGTACGTGTGTTCTTCTGGTGTGGAGTGAGGCTGAGGTTCCAGCTGTGAGTATAGCTTGTGCTTTTATTGCCACTGCTTTTGTTGCTAATCAACTGGCTGATTTTCTTGTGTTTACTTTCCTATATCAGAATGGAAACCCTGAGTAGGTAAAAGGTGGCTTCCTTGGTCTTGGCAGTTTCAAGCCCTCCTAGAACTAGGGGCTTGAGAACCAAAGGCTTATGACTCCAAGCTGTCCAGGCCAGAGAATCAAAGCCGTTGGTACTCATAACCATCAGCGGTTGCACACACTGTTATCTCTGGTCCATGCCCCCACTGCATATCTACATTACAGCTATCATTGGTCTCCACTGGTGGTGGCTAGGGGCAAAGCCTGAGAGTCAGGACCTCCAGCTCATAACAGGAGCTGATGTCATAGACCTTAGTTAGCCCTTGGCTATAGGGATTCATGGCCTTAGGGATTGGCAGCTTCCTGGAATCCTCCATCTACCAGGGCCCATAGGAACTCATATTTTACTTAACAAGATTGTGAGTTTCTATAGTCATGGCTTTCCACCTCCTGTATCCTCACTCCCCCTAGCCACTTCTGCTCCTGGCTACTCTTGCTCTACTCAGTTTCTGTTCCAGGTCACTCTCTGAAGTCTTTACCCATATTCTTCATGTTGCAATCACTGCTTCCACAGAGCCAGCCATCACCACTGCCTCCCAGTCATACTACTGCTAGCCTTTACCATCCAAGACAGAGATCATGAGTAGGCAAGAAAAGATTATCCACTCAGGGAACAGCTGTTTATGGGGCCTAACAGTGACACACCTGTTGTCCTTATAGGAAGGTGTCTCCTGGCTGACTCAAAAACTGAGAACAATAATAATCAGAAGCGAGTGTTTGCTTGTATGTAGCATAAAAACATGGTGCTTGTAATTAACACTTATAACAGCACAACTTTCAGTTTAGGGAAGTGTAATCATAACCAAGCGTAGGTATACATTCTTACCTGTCAACCACAAGTTTTTTGCTGAGTCACTAAGGGAGCATTCTTTTTTTGCTTTGTACCCGATGGAAGATGTCTCACCAAGCTCTGCAGCAACCAGATGTTTGACACAACTGCAGGAGAGGCTTGTCCTCTCTGGGGAAGGTTTCCAGGCTATGCCTGGAACACAGTCTTTTGAATAAGACTCATGTCTTAAACATCTATGGTTTGTCACAGTGTCTTAGTCAGGGTTTCTATTGTTTCTGTGAAACACTATGACCAAAAACAACCTCAGAGAGAAAAGCTTTTATTTGGCTTATGCTTCTGTATCACTGCTCATCATTGAAGGAAGTCAGGACAGGAACTCAAACAGGGCAGGAACCAGGAGCTGATGTAGAGGTCATGGAAGGATACTGCTTTCAGACTTGCTCATCATGGCTTGCTCACTCTCCTTTCTTATAGAACCTAAGACTACCTTTCCAAGGGTAGCCCCATCCACAATGTTCTTGACCCTCACACATCAATCATTAATAAAGAAAATGCTCTACAAGCTTGCCTACAGCCAGGTCTTATGGAGGCATTTTCTGAATTGGGGTTTTCTTTTCTCATATAACTCTAGCCTATGTCAAAATGGCATAATATTAGTAGCAGCACACACAGTAAAAGGGCATGATAGATAAAACTATTCAATCATGGCTAGAGAATAGGCAATAGAGAGGAAAGATATTGTGTGTCATTTCTTCCCGAAGAAAATAGTTCATCTCGGAAGGAAGTTTCTTAAGACCCATACTCTAAAGGAAAAAATCAGCGAGTAAACAGCTTAACAGATTTAGGAAGTCCCTGAAACTGACAAGATTCATTAAGCTCCTCTGTCCCAAAACTTATATAAGCACTAAGAATTGTTGAGAGACACTCTCAGATCAGTTGAGCTGCCTAGAAGAGGCTCAGACCATTTATGCCTAGAAGAAAAACTATCCAACATTGTTGAGGTGTGTGCGTAGTAGCTGTCCCTCATGTTGGAGTGGGCATTTCATGATGCAGATGTCACTGAGTCATTTCTGTTCTTATAAGTAACCCCTCACCCTACACTCCTATCAGAACCCCAATAAACTCATTAGGACTATGATAATATTCTTACTTTGATCTGTCATTGGTTCCTTATCTGGGATGAATAGACATTTGCTCAGGTCTCCAAGTAACAGTATCACACAACAGAAGGGCCAGAGACAAGCCAATAATTTCTTCCATTCAAACATCCAGTGATATACATTCTGCAACTAAGCCCCATACCTAGTTTTCACCACCTCCCAATAATGCTATTGACATGTGTCTTAGTTAGAGTTTTATGGCTGTGAATAGACACCATAACCAAGGCAATGCTTGCGAAGAAAAATATTTAATTAGGGTTGGCTTATACTTTCATAGACTTAGTCTATTGTCTTCATGGCAGGAAGCATGACAGCATGAAGGCAGACATGGTGCTAGAGGAGCTGAGAGTTCTACTTCTGGATCTGCAGGTAGCAGAAGTGGACTGTGTTTCACACTGGGCAGAGCTTGAGCATAGGAGACCTCAAAGCCCTCCCTGACAGTGACACATGTCCTTCAACAAAGCCATATCTCCTAATAGTATGACTCCCTATGACCAAGCATTCAAGCACTTGAGTCTACAGCAGCTATTCCTATTCAAACTACCACAAAGTGTAATTCTATCAATGGGTCAGTAGAGCTCTCATGACTCAATAATGCCTTCAAACCCATCAACTGGCAAAGAAGCCTTTCTGATGGAATGCTTCATATCTATACCATAATGAACCATATGTTCAAGTTCATACATCTAAATGATTAAAAAGCTTAGATTTCAGTCTTGGTCTCCTGATTTGAATCTCATACGTGACAGTACCATATTGCTGAAATCAGAAATGTCAAACCCTAGTTAAACATAAATAGGATCTAATATGAATTGGCAGCTCATGTTTCAGGGTTTGGCTGGAGATTTAAAACCACCCATTCTATATCAGTCAGTATAGAATGTTAACAATGTGCTGAGGTGCCAGTCAGTGCCTGAATAGCCTTGTGAACACAGAGACATAGAAAAGACAAAGATAACATTCATTGATTTGTGGTAAGTAAGGTCAAGGAGAGAATCTGAACACTGGCTTGACAATAAATGCAACTTTAGAAGCCAGGAACAGGCAGAAGAGGGGACGTGATGATTCTGACTTGGATCATATAGGATTTGGGATGGCTGTGAGATATCATAAGAAGATGCTCAATAGACAGATGCAGAGCTTAATACTAAAACGAGATTGTATCCTAGTTACTGTTTGATTGCTGTGAAGAGAAGCAAAGTTCAAGGCAAATCATAGTGTAAAGCATTTCGTTGGGGGTTTGCTTACAGTTTTAGAGGGTTAGTCCATGACGATCATGGAAGGAAGCAGGCATGGTGATAGAGCAGTAGCTGAGAGATTTACATCCTGACCTTAAGGCAGCAGGCAGAGAGAGAGAGAGACAGAGACAGAAAGACAGACAGAGACAGAAACACAGAGAGAGAGAGAGAGCAACAGAGCAGAGACAGAGAGAAAGAGACAGACACATAGAGGGAGACAAACTGGGTTTATCATGGGTTTTTGAAACCTCAAAGGCCACTCTGAGTGACACGCCTACTCTAACCAGGCCACACCCCTTAATCCTTCCCAAACAGTTCCAGTTGATGGTGCCGAAGCATTCAAATAGATCAGCATATGGGAGGCATTCTCATTCAAACCACCACAGGTAATAAATGTGAATGTTGAAAATTGGTAGCCACCAGGGTTCAGATGGTAATGAGTGATCATACCTCAAGTGTTCAGTAAAAAAGAAAGACCCAGGTACACAAGAAAAGTGCCAACAGTCATGATATAGGCCACAGGCTAGAACCAGTGGAGACTATAAGAAAAGAGATATGGAGAAAACACCAGAGAGTGAAATTCTGTGGAATGGTAAAATCCAAGAAAACAAATGTGAAATGAAGCACAGGCCCTTTTTAAAATATATCTATTATGAGAAATCAGGATGAGTCAAGAAAAATTAGAAATTAATGGAGATTTACAGGCTTTCCTTGTAATGTCCATAAAAAAGTGTGTGTGTATGCGTGAGTGTGTGTGTGTTCAGAATTTAAGGAGGAAATAGGATACTTGAGGAAGGCATTATTTCTATTCCCCTGTGTTAGATGTGCATGGACGGTCTATGCAGCTAATCTTGTGCATGCATGGAGTGTGGCCCCTGGAGGGTACACAAGAAGTGGATTCTGCCTATGTCTTCTGGACCCTAGTAATCCAGTTCAGGAACCAACAGCACATTAATTGCCTAGCTAGAGCTTACGCAGAAAGTTGGGTCCACAAGAAATTAGAGGAAAAGAGGCTGATTTTTCACTGACACTGTGCAACACAAAGGTGAGGACACAGTATGTGGCATCTAGTTCTCTGTGTTAGTATTTTTCAGGATCAGGAGTGTTAGAAAGCTACTCCTAAGATAAAAACTTGTTCTTGTTCTCTACCACACCCTTTCCTGAATTCAGCAGGATAGTCCTGTCTATTCAAAAGTGCCTCTGGCTCTTCAAATCAGTATTCACCCTGAGCAGGAACAGTCAGTATTTGTCTGTCATTAATAACAGATTCAACAGCTCAGAGGGAAAGCCAAAGTGACTTTTCATTCACTGCTGTGTTCACTGGCTTCTCCTGAGAAAGCCTCCAACTTCGTGGAGGAAGAGCATGCATTATATTTAGCAACAAGCCCATCCTTGCCCTGAGTAAGCCAGAGACAAATGCTGAAAGCTCACAGAAAGCACTGAGAACTTGTGGGGTTTGTTACTTGGCAACTGAGAACTGAGCCGTTAAAATAAGAAATCTGCATTACTTTACAATTTTTAAAATGCAATGCGTGTTATTTCCTTTTCTAGGAGAGGTGGGGAGATAGGATTAGTACAGTTTCAGTTTTTCATTGTTAAAGAAATCTCAGTCTCCTTGGGCCAGCATTGCTCTTTTCATCTGAAGTGGATATTTGTGCATCTATCATCTCCAACTGATGTAACAGTTCTTGTCAGGGGCCCAGAGATGCCAGGAGTAAGCCAAGAGAATATTCAGACGCTAAAGAATGTTATCAGGAAGGAGGAATGCTCTCTTGGATGTTGTGCACAGTGACATCATGGTGAAGGTACAAAGAAACTGTTGCATCTGCTGTGCTTCTAGAAGACTCCATCCTCTCAAGCCCAGGCCCACTCCTTTCCTTTTACCCCCATACCTTTGAATATGTCTATACCTAGTGACAGAGAAAGTCATGCATGCCTTCCAAAAATGTACTTTAGGACACTGGCAAGAAAGAAGACAATATTTGTATAGCCCCTTGGGGAAAGTGAGGCGGAGGGTGCTTTTTTGTTTGTTTGTTTTTAATATGACTTGGTTGAGCCTTTTTGTCTCTGGATCACGTGAAACTTGAAGAGTATACTAAGTGCTCTGGATTCTGTCGGGTTTCTTCTTCTATCTCTGCTGTCATCCCACGGCTGTTATAAAGGCTTGGGATCCCACAGTCGCGTTCCATGTTGGTGAGTCAATAGAAGGGAAATTCCTGGGGTCAAATTTTCTCACCAATCTGGCTGATAGCAACTTTGTGTTCTAAGAGGGCTAATTTTTGAGGGTTTAGAAGATGAATAAGATAAATGACCACATTTCAGCTTTTGAATTACATACTAGACAAAGAAATGTGTTTTCTGCTTTTACTGAGAAGTAATAGAAAACATTTCCTTCTGTACCCCTATGATCTCATAATTAAATCAGGAGGATACAGTATTACAACCTGACACTTGACCAGAATGTAAGCTTTGTTCCTCATTATATCTGTAACTATCTAGAAGGGGTCAGGGTATATAATAGCTATGAAATATATATCTGTTGAATAAATGGCTTACAGAGTGTACTGTGTAAAAGTAAATTATTCTCTCTGATAATATAGGAGATTAAATTGTAACCCAAGTTACTTGACTATTTTTTTTTAAACAAAGATCTCAGAATATGGCCATTTGTATTTCATAAATTCTGTAACATTAGATGTTTTCTTATCTGTTATTGGTTTGAAAAACATGTTATCTAAAGAGCCTTTTCATCTAAAAGGTACCGACCTGAGAATGTAGGTTTTCTTATGCTTCTTCCATTTAGAACACTCAGTGGCTCTTACAAAGACACGTCTATCATCCAGTTGGTTCTTATGGGGAAAGCTTTAGGACATTCTGAAAGAAAGTTATCAACTTTATCTTCAGTGATTGCCCAGAATATCACCAAGTTTGGAGAAATGTTAATTACTAGATTCTGAAAAGTCCTAGCTGATTAACTGTTCAGATAATTCATAGAAAAAAATAACTTACCCTTTATTAATTAATCACTGTATGGCAGCATTGGGCTAGCACTGTCACAGTGGCATTTAGAATGCAGCTGAGAAGACAAACAGAAATCAGGAACCAGTGATTACAAACAATGGGAAATGATGTGAAACACTGGGTCTAAAGTACCAGCGGTGGAAATCTAGCTAGGTTGAGGTGGAATGTAAGGCCCTTTGGCCATTTCTTTTCTGCCCATTGCTCATCTTGAAGACCAGAGGGACCTGTATTTATGGAGGGCAGGGGCCAAACATTTAAGGTAGAGGACATGGCCCTAGCCAAGGAGTCACAATTCCAGAACATTTACACTTACAGAAGAAATAATGTGGAAGTTAGGATTGGCTTAATACAGTTGGGGCCTGGGGAGAAGAGGGGGGTATAGATAAACCAGACCGTCTGTGTACTGACTGCTGAAGCTGAGACAGTCTGTAAAGATGAGTTATGCTTTGCTCTCTAGTGTAGGCTAGTGTAATTTTACATAACAAAATGTTTACAAAAAGACTATTTGTTGCCAGGATCATTGCCTGCTTTGATTTGGGAGCCGTGACCCCTTTTCTCCATTTGCCATCTTAGCAATGTTGGAGCTGGCAACCTGAGGATCACAATGTTTGAAACGTTTAGAAGTGAGACCAGCAATGCTGATGTCCTCAACACAGAAAAATCTCTGTGCTAGAAAAGAGGAATTTTGTGTTTAGAGTTTTGATATTTTATTTATTTTTATTTTTGAAGGCATCTTGGCTATGTAGCTCAGTTTGACTTCAAATGCATGGTTTTCCTTGTCTCATTCTTCTAAGCCCTGGAATTCTAAACTTCATGTATTTTAATGAAATGATAGAGATAGAATATTTTAGGAAGTATGACCATGTTCAATAAGAAAACATTCTCAAAGTATAATTTATATATAATAAAATTTATATATTTTTAAATATATGCACTCAAAACACTATGGATATCTATACTGAGCAAGAATAGAATACCCAGCCTCCTCAGATTTCTCAATTATGTCACATGTGGTTTCCCTCCCTTGATTTAAAAAACTGCTAAACTGACTTTTGTCATTATAGATTACATTTGCCTGTTGTGAAATCACTTTGTTTGCTCCTTTCACTCAAACAGTTCATCCCTGTGATGATGTATGTTATTATAGTATAAAGTAGCTATCATGTTATATAAATAATTGCAGCTTGTGTATCCATTTGATGGACTTTGGGTTGGTTCTGGATTTGGTCTACTGTGAAAAAAGTGGCCATGCACATTCATATGCAAGCCTTTTGTGTGTGTGTGTGTGTGTGTGTGTGTGTGTGTGTGTGTGTACACATGTGTGTGTTTTCTCTTAGTTACGTAGCTGGGTAGTATGTCAAGGGTGCCTGACCTTTGTAGAAACTACCAAAGTGTTTTTCTAACTATTTCAACCATATTGGATCCTCAGAGGCCGTGAGTAAAGATTATGTCTCCATATCCAAACATTAAATAAGGTGTATTTTATGCAGACAGCTTTTAAATTTCAGCCAGTGTAGTGCGTACAAAATAATATCACACCACAATTTTAACTTAAACTTTCCAAATAACAAACGTTGAACACTTGGACAATTATATATTTTGAAAACCTTATTGAAGTCGCTCACTGCCAGGCGTGTGACATCCCACAGGATGATAGCAAGATTGAGGCCATCCTGAGCTATAAGACAAGACCAAAATCAGACAATCTAAACACAAACAAGAAGTCTATGGAAGTCTTTTTCCCTTTCACATAGGTTATAGTGTTCATTGTATTGATTTGAAAAGTACTTTATACCTTCTGTATGTACTTTATCATGTTAAGATAGTGAAAGCATTTAATTGTTTTTAATACTATCTTTAATATTACCCTGCCTTAATCTAATAAATATTTGCCTACCACATCACATATCATATTTCTGAACTCACTAGTCCACCATCCTGATGGCTTTAATGGTATGGGAAGTATAAAATCAAGTTCTGTAAACAGTCTTTATAAATGTGAGAGTCCCTCCCCTAATCTGTGTTTCTGTATATTTTTTTTTGAATCAGCTTGTCACTTTCTTTTTAAAAAAAATGGCCTACCAGGTGTGTGATTTATACCCCATTTCTCAACAATTTCCCTAGCAATAGTTTTTATGTATGAGGGCTTTGGATGGCTTTTATTAAATTTATACCTATGGTTTTAGGTCTTTAGAGAACATTATAGAAGTGTTTTTTGACATTTTATTTTTCCAGACATAATGGCATACCTGTAGTTCTAACATTCAAAAGGCAGAGGCAGGAGAACTTCCGAGAGTTCAAGGCTACGTGATAACATACTGTCTCAAAACAAACATACCAACTTTCAAGTGTGTCTTCAGAAGGTAATTCATGATTATTATATTGTGATTATAGAATATGCCCACAAACATAAAACATTATATTACTACCACCTTTCTGAATTATCGCTTACCTCCACCCCTAGCTAAATTGAGTCTCTGGCAACAACAGCAAGGCATCCAGATATGAAACCATTTGAATTAGGCTCTGCTGTGCGCACAATACTTCCTGCTCTTTTGACTGTGCCTGTCTGCCTAGAACTGCTGTTGAGAGAATCTTTTGTGTGCTGTATGGAAGCATCACCTGTCAATAAAAAGCTGGCAGCCTCTTTACTGAGGCAGGAAATAGGAGTGAGAGTTGAACAGAGAGAGATGTACTCTGGGCTAGAGTCAAGGGGAGATTCACCCTAGACTCTAAGGTAGACACATGAAATCAAGGAGAGGTCACCACCCATGTGGCACATATAGAATAGAACCAACGGGTAAAATAAGTTATGAGGTAGTCAGGGAATGAGCCAAAGTTTGTGGCCTAGACATTTATTCATGAATAAGAAAGTCTCAGAGTCATTATTTCAGGAACTGGGTTGCAGGTGGAAAAGCCCGCAGTTACAAACTACAGATGGCTCTATAGTCCCCTACTTCTCACAAGTGGGAATGAAATGATCCTAGAGGAAGGCAGAGCCTGGGTGATTGAGGAGAAAGAGGCAGAGCCCTTTGGGGGTGTGGTCCAGAGCGTGCAGGACACAATGTGTGATTTTACCATAGTTGCACAGGTAGACAGATCTTAATTCTCTGGGTTCAAGTATCAGTTTTGTGTTTGGTTGAGTAGTTGAAAAGTTTGTGTAAGTTGTTCTACAGGGGACCCAAAGAATGTTTATCTTTTTTCTAAAATTGGTATGTTGTGAATTCTTTCTTTGATTGCTTTTTGGAACATTTCTGATGATTAAATGTCAAGTCTCATAAAATGCCCTTGGAAGCAGCAAACTTTTTAACAAACGTTGTAGGCAGGTAAGGCTGAAGTCTGGAGTATGTGTGTGCAATGCGCATGTGTATGTGTTCATGTGTCTGTGATTATATGTATTTGTGTATACGTGGGCAGATTATGGTACTGGATGTCTCTCTGCCATAGTCCACCTTATTTTTTGAGACAGGATCTCTCAGGAAATCTGGACCTTGCTTATGGAGCAAGACTACTTGGCTAGAAGAACACTGGGAATATCTTGTCTCGGCCTCTCTACTGCTAGGATTACAAGCATGTGCTGTCATATGTGGCTTTTGTATGTGCTATGTGTGTCAGAGGTGTTTGTTTGGGACCTGAACCCCTCAATACGGGATCCTCACCTTTCAGTGGCAGCTACTTCCAGATAGATCCATCTCTACAGTCCATGGAACCCTTTATGAATAGCTCTGTACATACAATTATTTTATTTTTAATTTGGCATCAAATATATAATTTATATAATATACATTTTAGTATATAATAGAATAATATAATTTACATGTAATTTATTTCAAAATAATATATAATTTATATTGACATAAAATATATAAGTAGGGCTGCTGAGATGGCTCAATGGGTAAAGGCATTTGCTGCCAAAATGCCAATCTGAGTTCAATCTCTAGGAGAGAAGTGTTGGAAAAAGAGGGTCAGCTCCTGAAAGTTAGCCTCTGACAGGAACACATGTGACATGGCGTGTGCTCCACCCCTGTAAATAAATAAATAAATAAATAAATAAATAAATAAATAAATAAATAAATAATAAACCGTATCTTCAAAAATTAAAAATAAAACAGGCATCTGGTGACTGTCTGCCAGGGCCTACACACGTGATTTCTTTTCATCTCAGCTACAACCCCATGAGAGTACAGCAGGGATTCTGAGATAAGAATTATTATCTTCCCTTAGCAAGGGCACACTGCGCTTCAAAGAGATTACATGATATGCTAAAGGTTCTTTAGTTTGTAAGCGTCAAGCTCGTAAACGCTTCATCTTCCACAGAGCAAACTGTCTAGATGGGAAACTAGGGAATGCTGAAAAGGGATGTGAAGAAGGACTGGAGGATGCCCTAGAATGTGTGGCTTCAGAACTCACTCCTGGGCCTCTGCATTTGCTTTTTATAATCACCCTTGGCCACCATAGCCTCCTCATCTTCGAGGGGCAAGACAGATCACAGATGAAACCATACTCCCAGTTTATGGCTAGAGTGTGTGAGCATAGATTTTGTGTTTATTTTCAGTGACGACACTGAAGTCAAATCTTATTTCTGAAAGGTTTGGCCATGCTAGGCTCATGAGAGCTGTTGAAGAGAAAGTGTTAACATAAGTCCCACCCTCAAGAAGCTTTGTCTTTAGTTATGGGACAGGATGTATGCTTTGATTGGTAGGAGGGAGGGTGACTGGGGGAAGAACGTCCATCCCTTGCTGGAAGGAGCACAAGAAGGGACCATGGCTGGACAGCTGCCCAGTCTGTGAAGCTAGAGTACCTAACGCATAATTGAATACCTGAGTACCACCGACCATCTTTGAAATTCCAGCTATTTAACTAACCCTACACACACACACACCACACACACACACCTCTTCTGCACTTATGTGCCCAATAGCCATACCTCATGTGTGAAACTCATGTAGCAATAATATTAATCACTCATTCTTAATATTATAGTGATAAAAGGCTTTGGTTTTCCTTCTCTACTTAAATTAAGAGCAGACTCTTTGTTTCAGTTTTTTTCTTTTCTATTAGTGCTAATCTAGTAGTAATTAGTGACACCCTAGGGTCTAAGTATGTACAGTCTTTAGTCCAAGAAGCTGGAAGTCTATTAAAGTTGTGCAATCTATTTTAAAAATATGCTTGCCCCTTAATATTAACTAATGTACTTCAAACGGAGAAAACCAACCAAAATGGGAGGAAAAGTATCATAAAAATAACAGTGCTAAGGAAGATTATCTTATTTCAAAATACAGATCATACCCTTATCCATTTATTTTTTGTTTGTTTACTTATTGATTGACTGACTCTGTCTTCTAGTCTATTACTGTGAAGAGACAACATAACTAAGGCAACTTATAAAGGAAAGCATTTAATTGGGGCCTTGCTTACAGTCTCAGAGGGTTAGATCACGATCATCACGGTAGGGAGCATGGGGACAGACATGGTGCTGGAGCAATAGAGGATAGCTTACCTCTGATCCACAAGATGGAGGCAAAGAGAGAGAGAGAGAGAGAGAGAGAATGAACCTAAAGTTGACCTCAGAGTCCATCTCTAGTGGCCTTATTTCAACAAGGCCACACGTCTAATCCTTCCATAATAGTCCACCAACTGGGACCCAAACATTCAAATGTATGAGCCCATGGGAGCCGTTCTCATTCAAACCACCATAGGGTCTGACCAGGTGGCTTATGCCAACCTTGACCATACAGTCCTCCTACTTCAGCTGCTAGCGTGTTGGGATTACAGGCATGTACCACCACTCTGGTCATTGCGTTAAAATAGAACAGGAAATAAAAAGGCCATTTCCAGTGCTTTATTTAAAAATTCATGGTAGCCGGGCATGATAGTGCACAACTTTAATCCCAGCAGTTGGGAGGCAGAGACAAGAAGATCTCTGTGAGTTTGAAGCCAGCCTGGTGTACATAGCTGGACAATCAGGACTACAAAGGATAACCCTGTCTCAGAAAGCCAAAATAACTAAAGTAAGGCCATGGAACACAAGTGGGCAGAGACACATCACTTAGTGCTCTGGGAGGGAGCCTCTCTGAGGCTGCAGGAGTGCCCTGTCAGCAGCTGAGTGGGAAAAGATGCAGAGGCCTCTGCTCTGGTCTTTCACCACCAGACTGCACCACCACATCCCTACCATTTGAAATACACCGCAGACAAGTACCCAGGGAGAAAACTGTACATGCTGGCGATGGAGAAAAGCCTGAGCACTCTCCATTTTTATGAGCTGCCAAGCCTGCTGCTGGCTGGTGTTTACATTAACAGAGGAATTCGATGTTCATATTTGGCTCATTCTGCTGAAATATGCATTTAAACAAGAGAAATGCAGGCTCCAATATGATTTGTTTTTATCAGTTTTTGCATGCATACATGTACATACAGACAAACACGCATATAACACACACACACACACACACACACACACACGAGAGGTGGGCAAACACACATAATGTTTTCCAGCTTAAATGGTTGATTTAATTAAATGCAAAGAACAACACATATCGAGAAGGAGAGGCTCTAGGATGACAGTGTTTACAGCTACAAGGGACACCCAGTGTGCAGGGCCGTTTGTGGACACCGATGGAGACGGAAGTACCGCACGGACAGCTGCACCGTCAAAGAATCCCAGTGACCTAGATTCAGCTATAGATCACGAACTACCCCAGCCTGTGTGGCCAGCTCTGTACCAGCAGCCTGCCTGCAGTTCCACAGGCTGCCTGGCAAACGGCGCTGACCCATTTCACCATGACAACATGGGCTGCTCTGCTGAAGGCTGTGTGCAGGGAAAGGCTCACTGTCAGCATTTCAAAGATTCCATAATTAAGTTTACTCCGAGTTTTAAAAGTACACATTTAGAAAAGTCCAATTTAAACAGGCATTCTCTGACAGCATTGGAAGAGCTGGAGAAGATGGATGAGAACAATTTGGTGTTGGTCTTTTCCAAGCCCTACGCTATCAACAAAAATATTCATTTTATGTCTTACTCAGCTAATGGCATCATGATAAACATGCATCAAACCAAACTGAATTGGCCATTTTCTAGAAGAGAGAACGTCCAGGTTTAAGAGGCTACAGGATTATCTCCCACTGCTACACATATTCTGATCTTTTAAAACAGAAAAAAATATATATAGAATCAAATAATTTCACAATAAGTAAATGGAAGGGTTTAAAGTGGATTTATTACAGCCTTGGCTCAGTCTTAATGTGTGCAGAATTGAGTTTCATTGGAGCCCTAGAATAGTGTGCCCCTTGGGGGGAAAATGGGTCTGTGCTTTGGTAAAGGAATTCCATTTAGGGAGAGCAATTTAGGAAAATCAGGCCCTGGTATGTGCACGTGACCACATTAAAATGCAACCTCTGCCTGTCTGATGAAAACCACAGCTCAGAAGCGAATGCATTTGCGGGCCTTTACACTGAACACCACATACCACGCTCGGCATCACTTTCTGCTGTGAAGCTAGTTCAGGAACTTAAACCTCAAAACCTTCTGCACTCCTTTTTCTGTTTGCTGCACAGGAAAAGAAGTCACATCCCGCTGAAGAATGGCTCAGGGTTTATGACCAAAGATGCAGTTGAAGCCTGGGCCAGAGAATATTTACTCAGGTGTAATAGATTAACATACGATTTTCGTTTATTTTGGTAACAGGGTCCAACTTTGGAACTTAGGTATGCTAGTTAGTTTTTTGCCAACTTGATGGAAGGTAGGGTCACCTGGGAAGAGGAAGTCTCGGTTGAGAAAATGCATCCTTCAGAGTGGCCGATAGGCAAGTCTGTAGGGACTTTTTGATTATTAATGATTGAATTGAGAGGACCTAACCACTGTGGGCCGTTTCATCCCTGGGCAGGTCCTAAGTTGTAGAAATAACAAGCTGAGCAAGACATGGAGAGTAAGCAGCAAGCAGTGGTCCTCCTCAGCTTCTGTTTCAGCTTCCGGCCTGACTTCTCTCAGTGATAGGCTCTGATCAGGACATGTAAGCTAAATAATCTCTTCCCTGAGTTGCATTTGGTTGTGTTATTTTATTACAGCATTAGAAAGCAACTAGGGCACTGGGTCAGCCTTGAGCACACTACATAGGCAGGCACTTTCGCTTTGAAGGAGGGGAATGAGAAAATCAGCAATAGCTTAGGAAAATCACCACAACACAACTTATGGAAACATTCAAGTAAAACAACAGCATAACTCGGAAAAATAGATCATTCATTTACTTCTTTAATGGCAGAGATTGGGGCAATCCTCTCTGTCATTATCTCTTACTCATCCTTTTCCCTCAGATCCTGAAAAGATTTCTTCTTCCCCCTCTGCCTTCTGCCCCAATCTTCATGCTCCAGGTCACCTAGAACCAAAGTCTATCTTGTGTCAAATTACTGACTTCCTTTCAGAGAGGTTTCTAACTGTTTTCAGCTGTGTGCCTGCTGTGTTTCACCTCAGAGCCCACTGTCAGTCAATGGCTTATTAGGTTATCTAAGTATTTAATATCTTGTTGCAAATGGATTAGTATTTCAAAAACAACAAACATGGAAATCCATCATTTGACTCTCAAAACAATTGAATGTGAAAATACAACAAAAAAGATAGATGTAGCTTTTCATGATGAAAAATGAAATCATAAGCTGGAGAACCATACACTCTTACCTACTTGTCACTGCCTTCCTGATATAATTACCAAGAGTGTCCTTTTTGGATCCTTGTTTCAATGACAAATTGCACATCTTCCTAATTCGGAACCATCTCCTTTGGAATCTGCAGTTCAGTCTGGACTGTGTGATGCAGTTTTCTCATCGAGTTGGCTCTGTTTGGGAAGCTGCAGCCACTACCTCCTGCAGAAGCTCTACCGCTTTCACACAAATGAGTGAGGTAGGTTTGAATTGATTGGTCATTCTCAGGAGAGAATTGAGGATATTGAAGCCTAGACTGGGAAGGACGAAAATCCCAGATGGCTGTCTAGTTCTCTCCAAAGTAATTTTCTCCCCTGCCCCCTGCTCCCTTCTAGATTTACCTTCTTTATCTCTACAGCATTTGGTCCTTCTCTGCTGTTGCCTTTCCATAAAACACACAAACATGCTCTTTAATCCTATACTGGTGCCAACATACAAATGATTAACAAGAGCTTTAAAGTTTAGGTTTTTGGTTTTTTTGTTTTGTTTTGTTTTAGTTAGTTTTCTTTATTTCTTTCTTTTGTTCTTTTATTCTTTCTTTTAAATAGTTCTTTTTAATCTTAAAAGGGAAGAGGAATTGCAAGATAAAATAAGAACTTTTGGTTAAATTTCTGGCACATGCCCCTAAAAAAATCACATAAAGCTGCAAACTGTGGTCACACCAATGACTCGAGTCAAAGTCAGGAGGTCACCAAACAAGACAAGAGACCTCAGTTCCTGAGAGTGACTGGGAGGGGATGGCAGAAATAGGAGGGAGAATTGAACGGAATAAGAATGTATTGTAGATATGTATGTACGTGTCAAAGAAAAGATTTAAATCAATGAAAAGGGAAGAAAAATCACATTCTACCATTTCTTATTTGGAAAACAAGAAATAATCACAGTATTTTGATTGCTAGAAAGACAATGTGTGCAAGCCACAGTTAGATCACTTCCTGAATTGAATTGTTCAATGACAATCTAGTTGTATGGTAGTTACTTTTTATTGTATGAGGAATAAAGCCCCATGATATGAATAAATCCCAGAGATGTTATTATCTCCTATAGAAAATTTCAAAAATAGAAAATACGTTACTTTATAGATCACTTACGATCTTTCTGATAAATGCAATAGTTTCTCCCCCTTCTAAATCACCATTTACTAATCAGCTTTTGTGGTTTGCCTTGCCAAGATACTCAGTGACTACTGTGAACATAGTCTCTAGGCAGGGCTTTATATTTCCAAGCCTGAACTTTTGCGCAGTTTAAGTGGAGTTCATTGCCTAGACTTGCACTGTCTCATGGTTTGAATCATCTTTGTGATTTGATCATGGTTGCACTGAAGCTTAGAACTCCAAGGCAGTTAGTGATGCAAATGACCAGCTGGTTTCAGAAATACCAGCACACCCACTGACGGGAAAGAATCATCCGTCTTGACCTGCAAAAGTGTTGAGTTAGGCTTGAGAATTTTTACATTTTTCCTGCTGCTAAACTTGAACCCTAGCGCCTTGAGCACTTTGCCATTGAACTATATGCCTAGATATCTTTTTACTTTTCTTATTTTGAGATGGGGTCTCACTAAGTTGCCCAGGCTGGTCTTGAAATCACTCTGTAGCCTAGGCAGGCCTCGAACTTGTGGTATTTCTTCTTCAGCCTCCAAGTGGCTGGGAAGATAGGCCTGTGTCACACCAGGCCCAGGTGACAACATTTAGTATTCATGCAGTCAGGATTCATATGAGTACAGTGTTTGAGAAAAAAAAAAAAAAAAAAAAAAAAAAAATTGTTTTAGGGTCTCCAGTGCTGTGGTAAAACATCATGACCAAATGAAACTTGGGGAGAAAAGAGTTTATTTAGATTACATGTCCTGATCACACGTAATCCTGTAATCTTGATCACATGATCACAGTCCATCATGAAGGCAAGTCAGGGTAGAAACTCAAAGTAGGAACCTGGACGCAGGAACTGAAGCAGAGGCCATGGAGGAATGCTGCTTGCTAGCTTGCTGGGATTTCTCTCTTATATGACACAAAACCACCACCCTAGTGGTAGCACTGTCCACAGTGGGCCAGGACCTTATACATCAACAATCAAGCAAGAAAACAACCCTGTAGTCTTTTGTTTAGGCCAGTCTGATAGAGGAATTTTTCTCAATTGATGTTTCCTCTGCCCAGATGACTCTGGCTTGTGTCAAGTTTACAAAAACTTAACCAGGACAGTTGTCTTTAACCACGTGCTGCATGTATTATTCCTATCCTAGGTAGTTACCTTATTGATAGATACGGTGGTTTGAAAGAGGATGTCTCTGAGGGTTCATATTGGTGGAACTGTTTGGGAAAGATTAGGGGTAAATCGGAGGATGTGTGTCACTGGAGGTGTGCTTTGAGATTTTAAGAGCCCATGCTATTCCCAGGTAGCACTCTGGACTTTGCTGTTGTAGACCAAGATGTAAGCACCTGTCTCTAGTGCCATGCTTGCTTATCTGCCTGCTGCCATGCTCCCAGCCATGATGGTTATGGACTGACTCTCTGAAAGAGTAAGCCCCCAATAAACTTTCTTCTATTAGTTTCCTTGGCCAAGGTGCTTTGTCTTTACAGTAGAAAAGTATAAAACACCCTAGATAGCATTAACTTTACTTTGCTCTTAAAAATAATATATTCCTTCAGTTACATTTTCTTCTTAAAATATATCAAGTTATTTTTCAAGTTTATTGTTCTTTAGCTAGAGGATCATGTAGGTGAATCATACTACCTCCTGTTTCCCTAAAAAGGCATTGGTCTAGTTTTGTTCCCTAAAATTGTATCTTCCAGTTGCATCTTAGTCTAATCTAGGCAATGATGATATGACATTTCTGTGAGACAGAACACTCGCCTCAGAAATCCAAAGGGTTTCTGACTATAGTTAGGAGAATTCTGGAGCTGAATGATACACTCCATTTTGCTAAAGAGGACAGCATTAGGATGTGTAGGTACAACAGAAACTACACCGTGGAGTCTCACGTGGGTCTGGAGTAGAAAGCATTCTACATTGCATTTAGACTTCAATCTTGATTTACAAAGCAGGGATATTTGAGAAAGAAAAGTAGTCAAAAGCCAAATTCTGCATTAGGAATTTGTTCCCTATTTTATAGGCAAGTCTAACAAAGATTTTGAGTAGAGCTTGGTAACCAATGTGAAATCTAAGGAATGGGAGGGAAGGTAAGAAGGGCCATTTGCAGAGCTAACTGGGGGGGGGGGGTAGGCAGCAGAGACAGCTAGACCAGTTGGGAAGTTATTGCAATGTTAGACGTCAGAGGTGCAGTGTGATAAGTAATGATTGCAATATTGAACTTTTTTTAATTTTTATTTTTTATATTAATCACAGTTTATTCACTTTGTATCCCAGCTGTAGCCCCCTCTCTCCCTTTTCTCCTCTCATGCCTCTCTCCAAGTCCACTGATAGGGGAGGTCCTCCTCCCCTTCCATCTGACCTTAGCTTATCAGGTCTCATCAGGACTGGCTGCACTGTCTTCCTCTGTGGCCTGGTAAGACTGATCTCTCCTCAGGTGGAGGTGATCAAAGAACCAGCCACTGAATTCATGTCAGAGACAGTTCCTGTTCTCCTTACTAGGGAACTCACAATGAGCTGCCATGGGCTACATCTGTGCAGGGGTTCCAGGTTATCTCCATGCATGGTCCTTGGTTGGAATATCAGTCTCTGAAAAGACCCCTAGGCCCAGATTTTTTGGTTCTGTTGCTCTCCTTAACTGTCCCCTCCAGGTCCTTCTGTCTCCCCCTTCTTTCATAAGATTCCCTGCACTCTGCCCAAAGTTTGGCTATGAGTCTCAGCATCTGCTTTGTAATATTAAATTTTTAAAAAGGGTGTAAAAGAAGGAAGAGCTAGGACTTGGGGGTATTAGTTTTAATTTTCTCAGAGAATCAAATTTGTGCTTATTAATAAACCAATAAAATCAGTCCTATTTATGCTAACCTTCCCAAATATTCAGCTGGTTATATTACAGAAGTTTTGTCTTTACATATAAACAAAATGAAATTGACTCAGTCAGTACCTGGAAGAGTGTACTTGCAACAGCAGTGACTATCTCAATCCTCCATACCATATGCTTTTAGCTTCTTCTCTCAGCCTTCTGGTACATGAGTTCCTCAAGAGCTGAGAGACTATGGATGTTGTCGCTTCACTTTCACCAGGCCCCTGGACCCATGAGGCATTTCTGGTTTGGTAACGGGGGAACTATGACACAAAAAATTGAAGTAAATACATTGAAGCAATTACTCAAACAAATTTTCTTTAGAAATAGATGGGTTAGTGTAGCTTTGGTGGCAGTTAAATCACAGTGAAGTGGTTTAATCAGGACAAACTTGTGATGAACAGGCTAATTGGAAATAATTAAGGCTAAGCTATTGTGGAAGACAAGCATGGCCCTTAATTGCTGAAGCTGGTGTAGGAAATTTAGGACAGTGACATTGAATTATTCTCACGAATTACCTGGGATATTTTTGTCTTTCTGTCCAAGCTAAGGAAACAAAAATAACAACAACAACAAAAACAAAACAAAACAAAACTGTGTTCTCTTTGTGTTGAATGGATTCTTATTGGCTACTTATAAGGGACTTTTTATTTAATTAGAATAATCCCTGACTCAATGCTGGGAAGAGGACAAGATGCTGGCTAGAACACAAGAGTTGAGGTGACTAAGAATTATGGCAATGCTCCAGAACATAGTGGATGATGTGGTAATTGGTATATATATTAAAACAATTATGATGTATGGAAAGGCCATGCCTTGTATATGTGTGTCTATCTAGGAATATGGAACTTTATAGTATTAATGCATATGTGTGGAATCAGAATAAGGACAGGGAATAAAAATAAGCAATTTTATCTAAAAGCAGACTATTTGGGGAATTTAGATTTAAAATGGTTTTTCCCACTCTCAAATTACCTGGGTCAGGCTTGCTCTTCAAGCATCTGAAATAGGAGTCATGCCTTGGAGACCTCTGTTAGCATTTGTTCTTGTTTGTGTAGTTGTCCAAGATTGCTGTTCTGTGATGTGGTGATCTCCTTTTCCATCAAAAACAACAAGAACTCTTAGACCTGGAAACCTAACATGAGGCAGGAGGAGGGAAATGTTCTTACCTCTCCATTTTAACATGGCTCTTTTAGAAACTTGATACTGAATATCTCTCTGTATCTGGAGGAGGGAAGAAAGAGACTATGCCGGCATTCGGTACACAATGCTGAAATAAAACCTTCCATTGTCCATCAAGACAATAGCACCAGTCTATAATAATGTAGTACAAGTACAGCACAAATGACATAAGCCTGCAATGCAATCTTTGTTCCAGTGTAATCTTCCGTATCAAACATCGACACTCCCCAGAGCCAAGAGAACAGCCTTTCTCCCATTTCCCATAACTCGCTCCTGCTTCCCTCTCCTCCCTGTATAGACAGTTGTGTAATTAACCTCCCCTTTGGGATGGCTAACCACGTTTGACAGCATAGGAACTGTCCTAAATCTTGACCAGAGGGTCACACAAAGCCCAAACTGTTTGCGTTCATATACAAAGTTAGTTAGCTTCATGTCAGTTTCCAAGCTTGCGTAGGGTGGGCACTTTGTTGTGAAGACGCATACAGGAATGCTGAGGTGCCAGGTGCTCACAGTTAAAATCACTGCCTGCCAAATGGTGGCAACTAGAAAAGGTCATCCTGATTGAGGTATCCCAGAAGCAGAAAGACACACACAGTGTATACTCGTTTATGTAAGTGGATATTAGATATATAACATAGGACATACATACTAAAATCTGTACACCCAAAGAAGCTAAGCAAGAAGGAAGACCCTGGGTAAGATGATCAATCCTCATCCAGAAAGGGAAGTGGGATAGACATCAGAAGAGGGAGAAAACAGGGAACAGGACAAGAGCCTACCCCAGAGGGCCTCTGAAAGACTCTACCCTGAAGGTGCTGAGACTCATAGCCAAACTTTGGACAGAGTGCAAGGAATCTTATGAAAGAAGGGGGAAAAAGAAAGTACTGGAGGGGACAGGAGCTCCACAAGGAGAGAAACAGAACTGAAAATTCTGGGCCCGGGGGTCTTTTCTGAGACTGATAGTCTAACCAAGGACCTTGCATGGAGATAACCTAGAACCCTGAATAGATATAGCTCATGGCAGTTCGTTGTCCAAGTGGGTTCCTAGTAAGGGCTGAACAGGGTCTGTCTCTGACATGAATTCAGTGACTGGTTCTTTGATCTCCCCACCTCTGAGGGAGAGGGGGAGCAGCCTTACAGGGCCATAGAGGAAGAAAATGCAGCCAGCCCTGATGAGACCTGATAGGCTAGGGTCAGATTGAAGGGGAGGAGGACTGCCCTCATCAGTGGACTGGGGGAGGAGCATGGGAAGAAAACAGAGAGAGAGGTTGGGATCAGGAGGGAACATGGGAGGGAACTACAGCTGGGATACAAAGTGAATCAATTGTAGTTAATAAAAATATTAATTAAAAAAATCACATGATTTTACCACTGCCTGCGTATACTTCTACACACAAATATGACGTTTTTATTTATTTTTTACTCTTCTTTGTTTTGCTCTGTTTTTTGAGCTGGTGTCCCATGCCACCTAAGCAAGCTTTAAGCTTGCTAAGTATCTGAAGATGACCCTGAACTCCTGAGCCTCCTGTTTTCTACCTTTTTAAGTACCACAGGGAGGTGGCTGGAATGTGGCATCCCATCTGGCCAGAACAAAGATCTTCTTATGGAAATTAGAGCAAGAAAAAAGTATCTTACTAAACGAGAGTAAAATGACAAAGGCTGTGCGATAGGCAGAAGCGCTGCCTGGGAATGCTGAAGCTAGCCAGAGAAGGATCACCGCCTAGACCGGGTGAACAATGGCTGCATCATTAATCTTGCCGAAAGCCATGAGATCAGTTTCTCATCTGGCATCAAAAATAATTTATTCACAAGTAGCCAGAAAACCGATCAGTGTTTGGGGAAAAAAAAATTATCTGTCACATAGATGTATTCACTAATGCTGATTTACTGAATAAATGTTCACCTGATTTCAGTATAGGGGATAAAACAAGGTAGAGAGCAAAACCTAGCATCTTCAGACCCCATAATACAGTTTGGCATACAGTTGTGATATTTAATGGTCATTGGCGTCTTTTATGTTCATCTGAACTATAGTGAGAAAGCTCATCATGTATTATCTTGTTTTGAAATAATTCAAAGCAAATATGGGGCACATACGATGGACCAAAGACTACTTGAAGGGAAGAAAACAAGCAAATGGGGGAAGAGTTAGATGTGTAAAATGTTAGGAGAAGCTTTTTTATATAGACAGACCTTGTGGTCTTGGGGCCTTTAGTGGAGACCAGAATGATGTGATAGGGCATGCTGGAAGGTGTCTGAGGATGAGATCTCTAGGCATGAAAGGCAGGCACAAATCCCTCCGGGCAGGTTATGTGTCTAATGTTTTGGCATCTAGGAGCTGGCGTGTTCTCAGTATCAAAAGTACCAAGAAATGAGCTCAAAGGGATGGAGAGGGGCCAGTCAGCAGATCTGAGATTGAGTTTTCATTAAGGTAATGGGTTTGTAGTAGGAAACAAAGTCTTATGGGGGACACCAGCTGTTTGGGTTGGAAATAACTTTGGATAAATTTTAAGATAGGCTTGAGGGTCACCAAGGAAATTTATGTTTTATGCACAAAATAACATTTGTATTTTTAGATGTTTAATCTATGGGAAAGTTGATTAAGAGAGTTAAAAATGTTAAATACTTAGAAAAAACCATGTAACTTCATATGCAATTCCACTTAGAATAAAGACATCAATATGGTTATTTTCCCCCAAACCACTTAAGTGAATCCACAGTCAATTTAATTGATCATATAGTCATACTGACTTAGTAATTAAGACTTCTGGGGAAACTGGACTCTGTTCAACTTTTCTATCTGCTGTTTCAAGTAGACATCTCTGAGGGAAATGTGTTTCCCTGTCTCTAGAACAGTGAGTCTACTATATTTGGTCCATGAGCACCTTTACTAGATCTTCAGTTGTTTATTCTAGAAGAGAATTTTCTTTCTTTTTTTTTTTTCTGAGAGAAACTTGCCTCAGTTGGCTAAGAGATGAAGGGAAGGGGCGATGGCAGTAAGATGATTTGATATTCCTTCAAACTGACAGTTTAAGAAATTAGCCCAATGCCCGTCTCCACAAAATGTCACATAAAAACTAGCTCCTAACTATTCATTTCCAGCACCCATTAAGAATGCTCTTCTGACAAACATGCCTTCCTGTACTTCTTCTTGGCTACTTTCTTCTGCAACATCCGGAAGCCTTTCATTGGTTGGAGGTAAACTGGCAAATGTCAGATAGTTGTAGAAAGTACTGCTACAAGGAATACTCTGTGGAATACTTTCTGTTGCTAAAATCTCACTGTCTGGGACTGTGGTCTTCTGTTGATAGCTGCTGCTATCTCCAATGGCATTCCGCTGCGCTGGGTTTGGTCCTGGTGAGAAGCTATCTTTCTCGAAAGGGTGTTGAGAAATAGATAATACATAATGGCATGTTAGTGGCCTTTATAGAATCATGGCAGATGCCAAGCTGAGGACTCTACTGTTAATAGGGCCTGTTGGAACATATGAACATGTTGTAAACAATAAGACTTGCCTAACTGCTGTGCTAGAGACTTCACCAGCCGGCTATGGAGGGCGGGATGACCGAGGTGCCTTGCGGAAGCAAGGAAGTTGTGGTCTCAGACTCCAATTCTTCTTCTGATCTTAATATTTAGCTGAGGCTGCTGTAGTTTTTTTTTTTTCCTGAATCATTGCTTGGGATACTTATTTTATTTCCCAGGAAAGCACAATTGCCCACAGAACTAAGGGATTAATATTTGTTTGTTGGTTTTGGTTCCTGTTTGCTTTAAATAATGACGGTGCATGCTCTATTTACTTTCAGAAACTGGATTAAGGATTTAGATGGTGTCTGTGCATGCCAGACAAAGCTTTAACAAAGCAAGCCTTTTACCTGCATAATGGCAACCTTCTTTCTGAGGTACAAGACAGGAGCCTCCTAGGCTGCCCCCCATTCTGTCTTTGCAGCTCCTCCCCCCAAATTCCATGTCTTGTTTTGCACACTGACACTTATGGAGGTTACTTCCTTTGACATATCTTCCTGTCAGCAGCAAACTGGTGTTCCTTGCTTGCAAAATAGAACACAGTACCAGCAAAGGAGGACGAAGTATGTCTCCAGCTATCCTACTGTCATTTCTGAAGATCCATAAGCTAGGTAAGAGAAAGAATAGTTGAGACTCCTCCATTCCTGTGAGGACATGCAGGCTGATGGTGCAATTCTGAACCACCCATTTCTAGTTCCAATGGTCTTGTCTTTCCTTGTCTAAGGTGTTCCTTTCACTCTCCCTCCCTGTCCACTCACCTCCATTATTCAACAGGTGTAAATGCCATTGAGCACCAAATGGCATTCATATTATTCATGGACTTCACTTGTGATGTCTGAGAAGTTCTGGATGAGGTCAGGTTGAACAGTGTGCCAAAGTATGCTATCAGTCACTAGAGCATCATGAAATTTAAAAATGCAGTTGTGTAATGCCAGGAATAATTGGGCCCTGCGATAATAACAAACATTATGTGGTGGCACAGATTTAGGCTACACTCTAGGTAAGGTATGACCATGGATGGGGAGGGATTGGGATGAATCTCCTGTTAGGACATACACTAGACAGAGGAGAGTGAATGTGCATTTAAAAGTAGGGGTGCTGACTTCACATTTGGGACTTCAGAGTAGCCTTGAAGCTTTCAGGGACCCTAGTCTGTGAGAAGGCATTTGGCCCCATCCAGCTATTTAGCTTCAGAGGAGATTAGGGCAGGGCTCATTAAATGGCTCTTGCTAGTTTTTAAAGATATTTCCTTTTCTTTTACCCCTATAAAGAGTTCCCATCTTTTCACAGTGTTCCCTGATTCTGTTTCTTCCCAGGTACGGCAGGCACGAGAGACTGTGGGAAGGGGGAGGGAAGAAGCCTCTCATACTGCTTTTTGAAGTCACTTTCTCTAAACTTGGATCCCAACACTAGTGTTCGCCATGGGAACAAGTAGCCTGCTTCACTAGGAGGGGAGGAGGCAGCAATGTCACTCAGGAGCCGAGTCCAGCATAGGTGTTCCACCTGAGCCACACACAGACTTTACACAGGCCAGGGAGGGATGGGCTCCGCAAAAACACCACGTTCTCTGTCATGGAAACCTTCTCATATAGGATGACTATTGAAAGTTATCTAATTTCATCTGCATAATGGTTCTGCACTGTGGCTATTATTAGCTCTATTTTATATATTAGGAAACCGAGATGCAAAGTGATTAAATATCTCACCCATGATCACATAGCTAGTAAGTGGAAGAACTGGTTTGCAAGGTGAGAGCCTTTTATGGCCTGCTCTTTCCAGTGTGTAAAGTACTTCTCGGCTGCGGCTTCTTTGGGGAGAAATGGCAGAACAATTGGATGAAGAGCAAACCCATTTAGATACTATGGATAGGACCATGCGGTAAAAAAGTGAATGCTATTTCATTCCTTTCCCACCCTCCTAAAGACCTGTAACCTGGCCTACACTACCCTTGACATCACTCAGTACCTGTTGAGTAGGAATAAGTGCATAAAGAATGGAGTGCCTTGAGGTTAGTTTGTGGGAGGGATAACCCACCTGGCATCTGGTTCATGTCCTCATCACATTAGAAGAGGAAAACTCCTAAGCCCCCAGTCATGACACCAGGGTTATGGCCCAACCTGAATCTGTAATGCCCCTTCCAAAAGAGACACCAGGGAATGCAATTACTACAGTATGTACTCTGAGCCATCCACAAACACTGTAGGTAAGAAAGAATGACCAATTTTCTCTGTGCTGAGGACATCCAAATCTTGTGTTTCATAACACAAGCAAACAAGCCTTCTCTGCTAACATCTGCTGGAGGACTACTTTGGACACCAGGCTGTTGCCTGCCTGTTCTCAGTGAAGTACTCATAAATATCTTCAGCTCTCTCAGCTCTGGACAAGCCCCTGGACTGGGCAGGGACCTTCAGTACTTTCCACAGCAGCATGGTCTTAGGACCTCTTGTCTCCTCTTACTGGACAGTAAATCACTTTGGCATGTGTGGAACAAGAGCTACATTGGTAGTTCCAGTGAGTTTTCCTTGGGGTTTTTGCCTGAGTTCTAGAACATTCTCATGAAAGTCCCCGGTTAATCTGCAGGGAAAACTCATTGCTTGGAAATAACGCTGGTTTGACTTTAAGTTTCTTGTTGTCTGATTCTGGCTGGATCATGAACCAACTCACAGACACTTATAAAGTACAAATGCAGTCCTTTCCTGGGCTTTCATCACCCAACTCTCACCATTTTCCTTTTTATCATCTTCTAAAATACACCCACATGTCCTTTCTAAAACCCTAATAAATTCTGGAAGATTAATGAATCAGAGAGAAATGACAGTTTCTTATGTCCTTTCATATGTGTACTGTAAAACAGTTCTTGGTCTCTGAGATAATCCTTACAGTGTTCCTGTGAGGCCAGGCTGGTTATCATGATCCACGTTTCACAAGAGAGAAACAGGGGCCGTTCCAATTATTTCTTGTTGCCAAAAAAATAGAAAACATGCCTTTAGCAATCAAGTTCAGCAAAAATGAACTCAAAGGAGCAGAAGCCTCCTGTCTTGAAGCTCCACCCTCTGTGATTTGGTTGATTACACTTTCCTCAGCCCCTCCCCCCATTGTATGGGCACAGACTCATTACCCCATTAGGAGCTGGCTGGGAAGGCCGAGGGCACAATGGGAACCTAGAGAAATCTGGCTGGGCTGCCAGAATTAACAACCCCTCCTGTACAATAAAGCAGACAGTACCTTTTGACAGAGCACATTCTTGGGGGCATTCAAAGAGCCTTGGAAAGCATCCATGGCTGTTGATTTCAAGTAAGAAAATACCCCAGAGGAACATGAGGTAAAGGCATGTACTCTAGGTTCTCACTGAATGCCCATGGGGTCCAAGGCAAGAGTGAAAATGGAGGGCCGTATGCCATAAGCTTAAACACTGAAGAGCTATGAGGCAACACTGAAAATTCTTAGATGAAGTAAGGTGCTCTTCATTCATAAATGTATTTTCATTAGTAACCTACAGGCTGGAGTCATATAAAGTTTCCTGACACCTTGGAGTTCAATTCTGGAATCTGTTGGTTAGGAAGATCTGGCCTCTCCCTTCTTGGCCTTTGGTTCCAGGTGCAAGCACTGCTCACGGCCTGCAAATATGTGAAGCAATGCCTGTGGGGCACTATCGTAGAGCTCACTTACACCTCATCTAACTGCTAGCCCTGGGCCTCACGTTGGCCAAGGGGTCTCTAAATGTGTCTGGTTTGTACTCCGGTAGGTGGACTGATCCAGGAGAGGGGGCTTCATGAGGTGCTGGAGGCTGTCCCCAGATGGCTGAGAAAGGTAGTACAGAGTCCTGATTACCAAGACATTTTTAGGAGTGAGCCAGAGACTGAATGTATCCCTATTGACCACTACAAGAAGAGGCATTATGCAAGAATGCCCGAGGAGGCTTGTGAGGGACGCCACAATCGTTCTCTCACCTGGATTTCTGGGTGGTATGCATAATGGGCACCTTTCCTATGAAACACCAAAGAATGGTCACTGGCTAGGGCGTCTGCAAATGCTGATCCAAGAAAACAAGCCAGTCTTGTCTCCTTCGTAGCTCCAGAAGAGACAACTGGGTACCGTGACCCTCACCTCAGGCTGCATTGTAACTTTACTTGGGGAACGGTTCCCATCTCTCTCTATATACACAGCCTGTGAACCAGCTATAAACCCTCTTATAATGTTCCACAGGTGATGGCACATTGCCCAAGACATTACATGACTGCTTCTCCCAGTGATTTTTGTTTGTTTGTTTGGTTGGTTGGTTGGTTGGTTGCTGCTGTGTGGCTACTGCAAACAACTGAAGGCTGAGGTAACCCAGGAAATCTTATCAGCAGAGTGGCCGTGGTGATAGGCTGTAGCTAACAAAGGCATCTGTTGTTAATTGGAGCAGTCAGCAAGATGGGGACAGTGGGAGACAGGACTCTTGACTGGCTTCTCCGTTAGGCTCCCTTAAGAACAAAAGTCAAAGTAGTTAGCATTCAGGAACCATTACACAGTCCAAACAAATGCCAGCCTCTGAATGTTCATTTACTCCACTGATCCACAGATTTCCTCACTCTTCCCAGAAACCCCTCAGAGTGAACGTTGTGTAGACACCTACCAGGTAACTAGCAAGAAGAAGGCACATCTAAGAGTCACATCGAGATCTGTCAGTGCCAAATCTGGAGTTTCTCTGACTACCTCAGCTTTTCCCAGCATTTCTGGAAGGTATCAATTGAGCTTCTTCTATTCAGCAGTGTTAGCATTTGCCAACAAACTGAAGAAAGCATTTATGTTCAGCTTTACAGAAAACACAACTCACACAATGGACCACTGATTCCAGGTCTACACAGAGGGGAGGGAGAATATTTATTTCTGTGGCTAGAGAGTGGCTTCTTCGTTCTGAAGTCTACATGTAAACTAGGACATGGAGTGAGATTTATCGCTCCCACTCAAAACCTGGTAAATGTGGGAGAAACTTAAACTCCTGTGTGTGGACTGCATCCTGTATGAGTTCAATGATGTGATAACACAAAATCACAAGGCATGCCTATTCTCTCCAGCCCTGTTTCTGGGTATATATATGTGTGTGCACCATTCCACAGATAACACTCTCCCACTTAGAACACAATTCTTTTCTCCCCAGCAGAATGGGCTCCCATTTAAAGCTCAGGTCAAGGGTGACCTTGACCTGGCAAAATAATTTATTGAGGCTCTCTCCCCAGCAGGGCAGGCTTAGGTTCTGGGAAGTAGACTTGCACAGCCAGAGGATTCTCTTTATGATGAAGAAGACAACTGTAGGTTCAAAGCAAATGTTTATTTAGAATGAGGAAATAACTCACAATTGTTGTTGGAGTCTTAGAGATTTCAGAGCCTTTGTGCTAAATTCTCATGAGGCCACTTCCCAGACATACTAGTGTAGTGCTTCCTTGTTATAGCTTGGTGTCCCATCTCACCTAGAAAACTCCACCAAGCCTAATAGATCACAGCTTGCTCAAGGCCCTCCATAGATGCTCCTGTTCTTCAGCAAATACATATGGATATTACCGTGTAGTTCATTTATGGATATGCCTCATCAATCTCCGAAGGATTTGAAGCAGAAACTTGCCCTCTGCATTCCTGCAATGTGGCTGGAACTGTTCAGACACATACAGTGTTGGTACATCCTTTACATTCCCTGTTTCTCATCTGCCCAACCCCACCTGTTCCTCACCTGCCACCCCCAATCACGCCCAGCAGTGTGGCAAGGCTTTGTTTGTTCCTTGATACTGTTCTGGAGCCTTTTGAAGCAGTGATTCTTAACTGAGGCCGATTTGAATTTCCAGGGACTTTTGGTAACGCCTGTAGACATTTTGGATTAGTATAGCTTGCGTGGTGGTGGGGTCTCTACCACCTAAATGTAGTTAGAAGAAATAAGGGAGTATGAAAATTAGCCTACAATGCACAGGATGGTCTCAGCCTCAAAGGAGTTACACTGTCTGAACTGTAAGTGGTGCTGAGGTGGAGAAACCTTACTCTCTGCTCCTTGTTCTTTGCCTCTAGAGCCACACCCACAGAGTGTGTACTTGTGACTCGCTGAGGCAATTAGCTGCATGTGCTTGCTTTACGCGTTGAGTCGTGTGACGGGTTTTCATCTTTCTAGTGTCCTCAGAACCTAAATGCATTGTACAAACTGATTTTTTTTTATATATAATGGTAATCCAAAGTGAGAGGCTCTACTTCTATCTGAACCATATATGAGCAAGTCTCTCTTAGTATCCTTTTAAATAAAATGCTTACATAGTGTATCTTTGGCAAGACTGTAGATATTTCAAGAAAATAAAATTATATCTTTCTTACACTTTTCTTCTCCCCCCACCACAATAGTCTGTGTTGTAGCTAAGCATGTAACAGATGCTTAATTGATTGTGAATTAATTATCCACGAATTTCTCCCAATTATCAGTAAAGCTTAAAGTTACAGTTAGATCAAGGTACTACAGACTTTAAAAAATGACAGTGTTTGGTGGAAATGCACTAAAATTCAATATAAAAGTTTTAAATTACATTTTAGAAAGTGTATTTGAGGGTGGACGTGTGTGTGGTGGTCGAAAGATAGTCTGTTAGAGTCAGTTCTCTCCTTCCACCATCTTACACCCAGGGATGGAATACAGGTCATCTGATTTTTACCTACTGATCCATCATTTTGTCTCTAGAACAATATTTGAAGAATGAAAAGGAAAAGATATCTGATCAGAAGGCCTTTCCACAAAGCATTACAAAGCACTGGGTAGCAATGCATTTAATTTGTCAAGGGACTTGTGAGTTTTTTGATAGAAATTTAACCCACTAAAGACAGTGATGTCTTGAGACTTGTTGAACCAACTGCTTTAGGTCAGAGTTTCGAAGCCAACATTGTGGTTTAAAAGTAAGTGAAGTGGTAAGCTATTGTCAGTGGGTCACTGTTCCAAACGTTTTGCTGATAGAGCGGAAACAACCTGAAGGGGAAATGATTGCTGGCAATCAAGACTACAGAGATGCTTTAAGGCCCATGACGGTGCTCCAAGTTACAACTCTAAGAAGCTGTACAGTCCTTTTGTGTAAAATTAGAATTACTTATAGACTCATCCTGGGGAGGTTTTAGATTTTTTTTTTTTTCATGTCCTGTGTTTGCTCATTCTTTTTGTGTGGTGATTGGGATGTATTCAGAGTGTCAACCGGTTAAAAATAAACTCCTGTCAACCTTCCCAAGATGCTTGATTGGTGAAAATCACAGGAATGAGGGTAGGAGGTTTTAGAGTACTCCTGGTGCTTAAAAAAATCACAGCTCAATCTGTTTAAACTTGAATAGTAACATGTCAGCAAGAATAAGCACGGAGTTCCAAGATGTCTATGCCAGTCCCTTTGAACCCAGAATCTAATGCCTTTCATCTAATACCATGGGGTGTGCAGGCTATCACAGGATCTAGGGATACTAGTGGGTAGCAGGAAATAAAGACCATCCCGAGGCTCAAGGTTTCCAATCTTTGGGGATACACAGCCTTACCACTTTCTTGCTGATCATACCGGTGGCCAAGAATTAATTCTGTTTTCCACTTATCCCCAGGCTCTGTGCTATGCAATTATTAGATGTTAGCTCTATCATCTAGTCTCTCTGCCTCTCTATCTTTTTCTCTTCCTCCCTCTTTCTCCTCCTAGTGCCTAAAGGCACAATATGGATCACATGGTAAGTAACTAAATATATCTTCAGTGATTGATGTTTATTTTTAAAACTCTTGCTTTCAATAAAAGTGAGCCCCTACTCTATCACTTCATGTTCCAGTTTATCCAGGATTAAAATTGCATAAGTACAAGCTATAATTTCATATGAAGCACATTTAAATATTTCATGTTGTGCTAAGATATATGCTCTATCACATTCACTAGTGTAGATAATTAAGGGCATATCTTATTAGAAATCTTTGTTTAATGTGAACTTTGCTTAACTCGGGCATGGAGGAGTAGACGCCTGAGTGCACTGTGGGTAACTCTTCCTTGTATACACCTTTGTCAGTTTTCTTATCGAATTGTATAATAAATATTGAACCTTGAGACACAGAAGAAGGTGGGAAAACACTGGCTCACTACCCCTCACTAAGGAGATAATGCTAAAATTGGGCATATGGCCAAGCCAGGCTAGTGACTATCTTTTTTTTTTTTTTTTTTTTCCGTGATGGTGGTACATGGGAACCAGGAGAAGATAGTGATTTCTTTCCGAAGGTGACTAAACAGAGTGTGTAGGCATCTGGAATTTTCTATAGGTACTTTCCTGGGACACTCAAAGGTTTTCTTCATTGTTATAGTAGAAGGTGGCCCTACCATTTGAAAAGTGATAGGCAATAAAGACAAGCAGGGAAGTAGAAAGGAAGAAGAGGGCAGATGCTCCATCTTATGTATCCATTGACCTCCTAGTTCAGTAATGCCTAAAGCCGATGTCTCCAATATCTTTCCATTCCAATAGTTAGAAAGTCTCCTCTTCCTTTATTTTCTTGCTCATTTGTTTGAGTTCTGATGAGCATTATCTGTAGAATATCCAAGTGCATTATCCAAAGCAGTCTGGTCAATCTTGAACAGGATACGTTCGCCAGAATTTCTCTCCATGGAAGAACTTACACAGTTGACTGCAATAGGCACCAAGTGGGAAATGTTCTACCTTAATGCCTATGATTACTTTCACTATTGATAATTAGTCACATGAATCTCTTCCCATAAGTCCCCACTTGCTAGTTCAAAAGATCATGCTCATGAGCAGCTATGGATAAGGTTGAGAAACTACCTGAAAGCCAGAAAATGCCATCTGTATGCCACTTCAGAATATCAGGCAAGTATAATATACAGTTTAGTCTATATGACTGTAGTATATGAAGCACAATATGCTTCATGAGATGTTTGTTGTCCTAATAATTCTTCCCTCCTTTCTTTGTGTGTGTGTGTATGTTTGTAGTGTGCATGTGTACCCATTCAGAGAGCAGAGGTCAGTGCCATTGGTCATGTTCTTCATCCATTATCTACTTCATCTTTTGACACAGGGTCCCTCACTGAGCTTAGTCCAAAGCCAGTCCTGTGGATCCTTTTGTCTGTCCTCCTCAATTCTCTCCAACTCTCATAGGAGCATATTTCTGAAGAAGCCCTGCCACAGGTGCTTGGGTTCAAACTCAGGGCTTCATGTTTACCAGGCAAGAACTCCAAGAATAGAGTCATCTCCCCCGTCCTCCTTCCTCAACTTTTTAGTGAGATCAATCTTTTGAAGTCAGTCATGAAAGTATGTGATGTGAAGGTAGGACAGAAAAGTGTACCTTATTAAGTCTTGTAGGCTACTTAACACATTCCTCACCTTTTTTTTTCCCAATACACAATTATGAGTCTCTTCTGAACTGTGAAGGAGAACCCCTAAAAAGAAGCTCTGTCTGCACAGACTGAATAACTGGTTAGAACTGAAGTATTTTGAAGAGATTTTAATGTTACAGGTCTAGAGGTCTTGGGCTAGCTCTGTTTCTCCCTACCACTAATAGCTATTCCTTGCCTGCCTGTCAGATAAAGCTTTTGAAATCTATAAATTTACCAGATCAGCTACCTTCTATCAAACCAAAAGATAAGAATGTTATCAGATAACATCTTGGGCCTATGAAAAAGCTTCCCCTGTCTTGCTGGAAGTACCTCTGGATGTACCCACCAATGCGGTTCACACTTCTCTTGATTTATGACTTCCTTTGTTCTGTAAAACCGTAAAACATTATGAAACTGCTTCTACCTTGGAACATGGAATTAGGAGTATGTTAAATTTGTATTCCTCGGCCGTGGTCTCTCAGAATGGCTCCAGGACGAACTATCTTTCATTCAATCCTAACATGAAAATTTTGGTTTTTGAGTTAACAGGACCAAAGCCCAATTTTTAAATAAATTGAAAAATTATTTTTAGATGTGAGAATTGATTATTGATATTAGCTCCTCCAATAAAGCACAAGCTACAGACATAGTATGTCGGGAAGTGTGTGTGTCTATCCTGAGGGTCATGAAGGAATTCAAATACGTTCTGGTGAACAAGTTCAGTTATAAGGTGGACTATGGCTGTCACAGTCTGTGGTGGAGGCCTCAGTAAGAAGACAGATTAAGAAACTTCTATCTCTTTAAAAAAGAAAAAAAAAAAAAATCAGCCATTTTGCCCCCAGAGGATGCAAGTTGAAAACATCTTTGTGTTTTCATTTACAATTTTATTTCTGTTCTCACACCCCACCCTCCTTTACATGAATATTAAGGACCAAGGTTTTAGCAACAGGCTTTTGGTGTGGGGGAGGAAGGGGTAAAGGGAAAAGTGTTGTGTATGGCCTTTCATATGTTAATGGTTGATTCCATGACAACCATTGAAAAAAGAAGGGCCAGGAACAAAAGGTGCTGCAGGGGAGAGCATGGGCTCTTTCAGGGGCTTGTAAGAATAACAGCCCTGACCCTCTCCTCTGGAAGGTACCTGACGGCAAGGCCTCAAAGGACTTTCTTAATAGTGCAGAGTCAGTGTGTAATTAATGCAGAGTTTTATGAGTCCAAATTTCACCCTCAACGATGTTTCCCCTTTAAAAGGTGGTGAATAAGAATCTGAAACCAAGAGGATGTTTCAAATCATTGCTCCCATTGGAACCTGCGACAGAGTCCACGCAGGGGACACACTATCCTATCGGTTCTAAGCATCAGACATTTCAGTTTTGAGTTAAAAGGTCAAGGGCTTTTATCTTTGAGTACAAGAAGGCTTTTAAAGCTGGCTGACCAGAGAAACCACAGTGGGAATGGCTTCTCTCTCTCACATGCATCTTTTGAACACTGTTATCCCCGATGACATGCTGAAACAGTACGGGACAAAGACAAGAGCAGGTCACAGGACACTGGTGGCATTCCTGGGCTTCCTTGACCAATGAAAAGAATTCCCCAGCTACATATTTATCCTTCCAGAAACATGAGGTGACATCCTCATGCCAGTGTCTCTCGTGTCGAGCACTGCTAAGTCTTCATGTGAACTTTAGTGGTCACACATGAATTAGCTGTTCTATCATTCCAGCACAATGCAGTCCTTCTAGCCCTCTCTCAAATACTGTAAAGAATTACATTCAGTAATAATGCTGACTTTACCAATTTTCTATCCAGCCTTGTTTTCTCTCATGTGTATTCCTCAGTATTTGATTGAATGTTATTGAATTCTTCTCTCTCTCGCTCTCTTTTTTTTTTTGTTTTTTGTTTTTTGTCTCCTTTAAATAGTTGCCAGAGACTAGACCCCAGTAGCAGTGATACAGTGTTTTCTCTGTTTGGATGGACACAAGGGCTTTCATCACAATGGAATGCTTATGGAATTGCATGTTTCAAAGGACACTCACATGAAAATACAAATTCATTCAAAGTCAGGTTACAATGATGAATAGCAAGGCTGCAATGAGTATTGAAAGAATGTCTGACTTGCTTCGAAAGCCCCGGCTTTGCCTTCCCTTCAGTGACGATAAAATGTAATTCATGTTTTTTTTTTCTCATAAACTTTATGAACTTAGTCCCACTTTCATGCTATTCATAACTGTGGTAGGATGGAAAGAACAGAAATATAGCTACCAGGATTCCTAATTTGAGATCTGAAAATATTGTTACTAATATTGCAATATTGCAAATATGTTTCTTTCCTCAAAATGATTTTATTTTCAAATGTGTATTTTGCTTGATATTTGCAGTATAGAATTTGACATCTGATATTTTGACAAGCAACACTGAACTATTCATCTATTTATTAAAATTTTAAGAAGTGCTGTTAAGTTTGGGCTGGGCAATATTTGATAAGTACAAAGACAATGGCATGATTGGTTCTAATCGAAATATAGCTTAGTATATGGATAACTGTGTTAATAAGGAATTATAGCTTTAACCTGAGCATGGTGCTACATGCCTGTAATCCCAGCACTCTGGGAAGCAGAGGCAGGTGGATCGCTGTGAGTTTGAGGCCAGCCTGGTCTACAAAGGGAGACATACACAAAGAAACCCTGTGTCAAAACAAACAAACACAGTTATAGTTTATTTATTAACAAAGTTTAGTTATTTTTTTTAGTATTCGGTTGCTTCTGAAATTAAGACTAGACATTTAAATAGATATACAGGGTGAGAGGTAAAAAAATAAAGGAAAGCGATCAGTTAGATGAAATCCAATCAAAACAGGAAAAGAAATCATGATCAATCTAGGGTCAGGGTGTGTTCTAGGGGTAGGACACACAACCCCATGGTGCTTCTAGACGACAAACACACTGCAGAGTACATCATCTACAACACTTCAAGAGCAAAACCAACGTGAAGTCCGTAATGACCCAAGCTCTGACTTCTTTTGAGAAACAACACCCCTCACCCCACCGCCGGTACCTCACCCCCAGAGATCTGTGAAAAGCACACATGAAGACACTGTGAATTCTGGCAACACATTCTCAAAACAAATAGAACATCAAGTCCTCAATAAATATCTTGTGTATTATTCCCGTGGCAAAGTAAGACAAGTGTGTAGAATGATCACCGGTCTTCCCCGAGGAAAGGAAGGCAACAATACTTGGCGTGCTCCCAAACAGCTGTGCTCTGTACTGTATCACTCCCTGTTGAAAACATACCCACCACATACACACAGTTGCCAAAATCATGGCCATAGCTAATTGGTTTGGGGAGAGGAGGGACACTTGCCTTAGAGTCACCACTGTTTACAGACTGGCTAGTGGCCTGTAACACCATCTGATTTTAAGCAGCTTTCCTGAGAAAGGATGCCTGAAGTCTAGAGTCAACAATCAGATGTGCTTTCTAGGGTGTTTAAAGACAAGAGGTACACAGAGGGGGCGATTCTTTGGAAGTGTGAGCAGAGACTGAAGGATACAGAGAGAAAAATCACCTTGTAATGGCCGAAAGGACCTGTGACAATAGGCACAAAAGGAAGAGAACACATAGAGCAAAGGATGGACCCGTGTCATGCATGCTTGTACTCTTGAATCCTTGGGAAGTGGAGACAGGGAGATCTCGAGTTTTGAAACTAGCCTGGTTTATATGGTAAGATTCTATCTCAAAAAATAAACAAACCAACCACCAAAACAACAGCTGGTGTGTGTGTGTGTGTGTGTGTGTGTGTGTGTGTGTGTGTGTAGGGAGGGAGGGGAAGAGATCCTTCTGTTGAGTAGGAGTTGAGAGAGCTGATGACCAGAGTTGACACCACAGCAACATTCCCTGGAACCTGGCGCCACTGTCCCTCTGACCTTCCAGAAAGACAGTTTGTGGATTTTCACTTGAAGTAAGGCCAAGAGGACTGCCTATTTTTCTCTCATGGTCAAGACCAGCTAAAAGTACAACCCAGGAAAAGAAACCATGCAAGGGTTCGAGCAGTTCAGAACAAATAGGTCTCGTCAGCTGCTCTGGCTTCATCTAAAATAACAATGGTCCTAGATATGCATCAGAGGATCTGCACATCTTTTCACATGATTATTTGAGTGTTATCGTTATCCAAACAGCAAGTCTTTGTAAGAAACAGAAGGGATCTAGGCTTACATTCTGCAAAGAGAATGGTGTGTAAAGTCTCTGGGATTGGAAAACCATCAACCCAAATAAATGCTTTGTCAGTCAGCAGAGACAAGGAGAGTGTCTACCATGAAAATTGTGCTCCTTCCTCACCTGTAGGTGAACTTCTCTGCAAATATTTGGCTGGACAACACATGAAAAAACAAACAAAAGAACCCTCCCTGTTTGAATCTTAAGAACAGGAAAATCAGAGCCCAGAAACCTATAGCTGTGTTGTGAACCCATGGCATTTCAAAGAAAAATTTCTACCATGTCCTCACAGATTATCTCACTGGGTATGGAAACTATCAACAGAGAGAGCTAATGGAAGTTTGGAGTTGAGCTGCTCAGAAAATGGGGCACATCCTGGTCAAGAGAGTAGGCTGACGCGTGGATCAGAATCAGAGAAGGGTAGAGTGTTTGCAAGTTGAGTGTCTCTCAGGGCCTCATCCTTCATGAACCAAACTGTAGAACCAGGTTGAACTTGGGGTCAGAACAATGAAGTCAGTGTTTATCCGGAGTCCTCCAGTCTGAGCTTCTCTGAGTAACAGGGACATGACAGAATTGTGTTGAGAGACTCTTAGCTGTAGCTGTCTGAACCACTTCAAGGATCTTATCTTCAAGTCAGTTGGAATTTATTCTTGCTTATTTCAGCTGATTAGATAGTTCCACATTACAAAGAACAGTTATTCGTATGTTTTTTTAACCTTATCTTTGAGAGGAAATGGTCTAAGAACCTCCTCACAGTAATGTCTAAAATGTTGACTTGTATGTAACATGTGAATTTTATGCTTTTGCATATATCATACATACACACCTAAGATAAAATTTGTTTGATAAATTAGGGAAGAAAATAATAATAATAAAATAGAAACGTTATAACAATACACTGTAGCAAAAAGTGAATATGAAGGGCTGGAGAGATGGCTTAGTAGTTAACAACACTGGATGCTTTTTGGCGACATAGCTTGATTCTCAGCACCCACAGGGTAGCTCAGAACCGCCTATAACTCCAGTTCCAGGGGATCTGATATCCTCTTCTGGCTTCTTTTGGGACCAGACACACATGTGGTGCTCAGACACATATATACGTAGGCAAAGTACATACAGCATAAAATATTTTTTTAAAATGATTTAAAAAGTGAATGCAGTCTCTTCTAAATGTAGTCTCTTATTGTACAGTACTCATTTTTCTTATGGTGCTACGGAGTAATAAAATGTCTATGTGAATGCCAAACTATTTCATCATATTGATCAGCATGGCATAAAATACATAGTTTTTAAACTGCTTATTTTTATAATTTTGCACTTAAAACTCTCCATAGAGTTGTTGACTACAGATCATTGAAACAGTAGAGACCAAAACCATAGATAATGGAGGCTTATTGTAAACTCCAAAGTTAAGATAAGGTCTTTATTAATTTTCTAATCCAATGAATAGATTGGAAATTATACTAATTCTATTACATGATTATTCAAGGTTTATTTCCCTATTCTGTTTGTTTTTTATTGTGTTTTGTTTTTATGGCATTTACCAATAGTCTTTATAGGTACCTCAGACTCATAACCCTTTAACTCCCAGGAGCATGGTTTGGTGCTTTAGTTGGGGTTCTCTAGAGGAACTGAACCAAGGGAATGAACAGACACACACACACACACACACACACACACACACACACACATACACACACACACACACACACCCCTCAGAAATTATTGTACCAACAGCTAAATTTACATCCGGAAAGCTGAGAACTGGGCAAATGCCTCAACAGTCAGAGGAATTTGAAGCAGTCCATAGTAGCTGCCTCTCAATGTATATACGTGAAACAATTACTTCAGCCCATAACATGCAGTTCCTCGGTAGTACCAGTCTGGTGCAGGGAACCTGGAAGTTTCCTAGGTAGGCTCTGATCCCTGATCCATAGAGGATGCTTGGAAATGTTAATTCTGATATCAGTGAAAATTAGCAGCAGCAAAGGGATGATTCAACTTATGGGCAAGACGGATGGCCAAGCTGGCTAAAGGTGAGATGCACTTCCTTCTGAAATTCCCTTCTTTATCTGGGCTGCTACCAGAAGGTGCCATCCACAGTAGAAATGGGTCTTCCCACATCTGTCAACGCAATCAGATGGTTTGTCAGTTGAGGCTTGTGATTCTATTTGTAGTGAGTTGATATTATAAATAATAGTAACACTTGCATTATGGATACTATTAAGCATAGTTTGCATCATACTGTTATTTATTTGATTTAGTGACTAACAGAAATAACAACAGCAATTAGAAAATGGGAAAATTAATTCTTAAACATGATTTTATTAGCCTTTTTCTTTTTTTTTTAATCCATTTGGTCTTAATGAGTTGAACTCATTAAGACGAACTCATTAAGACTTTCTGAAGTGATTAAGATTTGTAATTTGTTTTCAAGATAGTGAGGGACAGAACATCATAAACTTTAATATTATGAATTCTATTAGTATTTCTAAGATTTTAGACAATAATGAAACCCCCGAAAGGTGCTGGATTTCAGTTCTCTGATTAGAAACATAAATATATATATTTGATAGAATACTGGATTTGATATTAAAGAATTTTTCTATTGCTTCAAGTATTAAAGATATGATGTTGAAAGCATTTATTATTTTTAAAATTTTTGCATTTGCTTCATTTACCTGTAAAATAGATAAAACATTATTGGCCATATAGAAGGCTTTTTAAAAAAGGCTAAGCTAAAATAGGCATGACTGATATGCTGTAACAGGGTCTGGCATGGTAGACACTTACTTATTTTAATTAGGTGAATACAGATAAAACCAGAACACTGTAATTATTAGGATTCAGCTCAGTTGTTATATGAACAGGAAACTGAATGGAGCTGTTTTTAGGTGTTTTAGAATGGGTTTCTCTCTTGAAATGATTTCTCCAGGCTACCAAAATTCATGCTCTGAGTAAAATGTGGAATTTTCCAATCAAAATTCCAACAATGGGTTTCTCTTTGGGGTTGGATGGTTTGTATAGACAGAGCATGAATGGGGACATTGAAGACGTTGAAACATTGGTTAACTCAAATAGAAACCATAATTGTTGCATTATTGTCAGTGAAAGTGACCCATAGCTTAGGTTATTCAGGTAAGTTCTTTCTTGATTTCATGTACACATACGACCTTGGTATTAGGTACCATGAGAAAGACGGGCTAGCCTAACTTTAATTTGAAATAGATCTTCCGTATATTTCATAGATCTAACAACCTCATGACATCTCCCATATGCTTCGTAGATCTAACAACCTCAAAACATCCTCCCCCCCTTCTTTTTCTGCTTGTAATAACTGTTGGGGAGGGGTGTCTTATAATCCACATAATGTGAAGGCTATTTTAAAAGAAAAAGTGATTAGTCCTCTAAATGTAGTTCCTTGGAGACAAAACGATTACAGCTTTCTCACCAGCTAAGAATGCTTTCCATGGGAAGATTTTGAGATACTTATCTCTGTTTCCAGAATCTTACCGTGCTACTCCAAATTAACAACAACAACAGCAAAATGCCATTCATAATGTATGTATAGAGCACTCACATAAGTGGAAGCACAAAGAAAACATGTAACCTCATCTACATCACAGTTAAATTTCTGGGTGAAAATGAAAAACACTATCAAATATTTAGATGTTATGTTTGTAGGCTATTAAACATGAGATTTGAAAATATCCTGGAAGTAGTATTGTAACTATAGCATCAGAATGTTATATTTAGTGTCCACATTTTGTTTTAGACACCAGCAGGGAGAGGGGTTGGTGTTGACCATAAGACAGATTAGTATGTGATTCTAAATGGACATGTATGAGGCTCCCCTTTCCCCTTTCCCTCCTAAGACTTGGTGCCAGCTGAACACAGTGTCATTGTAGGTGTCATGGACACCCTAACATTGGGAGGATTGAGGCAGCAGGATCATGAAATCAGGCCAAACTGGGCTTCATAATGAGATCTTGTGAAAACCAAAAAGAGAGGCCAGGGAGACAGTTCAGAGATAAACATGTTTGCCATGCAAGGAGATGACGATGACTTGCATTCAATCCCTGGCTTCTGTGTAGAAAGGCAGACATCGTGGTGCATGCTTGTACTCTACTACTTCTACACAAGATGGGAAGTGGAGACAGGAGAGTCTCCTGGAATCTCAGTGAGCCTGCCTACCTGGAGCATGTAGGACAGTAACAAGAGAGACAGCCTTAGAAACAAGGGGGAAAGCGAGAGCCAACTTCTGAAAATTGCCCTTCAACCTCCTCACATATACTGCGGCAGGTGATCATCTGCATACACACACATACACAGAACTACCAAAGAATTCATTCATTCGTGAAAACTTTCAAAAAGAAAAAGGAAGAAAAGGAAGGGAGGGAAGCAGGTACAGAGGGAGGAGGGAAGGAAAATTGATAAAGTGCCTAATAACAGCAATTGGATCTATGGAGAAAGTGTTTATTAGAAGAAGCCTTGTACCAGGACTCAGAATACCTTTGTTGTCCACACAGGAGCTGTGGGACACTGGAAAAGTACCTTCTTTTATTCAGAGCTTTTGAGAAAGGGCTCTGGAGTTAGACTGGAGCCACAGTGCCAGCGTCAGAATCCTGACTCAGATAGCTAGTTGTTGGACTCTCGAAGTATATATGAATATTATAACTTTCTTTCTTTGCTAAATGGAACAACAGTTGGAGCACATACATGATCACTCTGTTTATCCATTTATACAAGTGGTGTGGATAAGGGGAGCTCTGGCCACAGCTCCTGTCCACGGCAAGCGCTAACAGCCTAGGGACCCTTGGCTCTACTCTGACTGTGACACCTCTGTAAAGAATTATGCTGAAAACTCTACTTAAATTTGTCATCTCATTTTTGTCATTCATTACAGGAAAAACATTATCAATGGAAATAAATCTATGAGGAAACCGAGTTAAAAAAAAAAAAAAGAAGGAGAGGTGAAAAGGGAAGAGTCTCACACAGCTCTTTATATCGGCATGAAAAAGTCAGGTAAAGAAAACATTAAAAGAAAAAGCTAACGACTAGGGCAGAATAAAAAAAAATACAAATAAAGAGGAGGGCAGAATAATGGAAAGAAACAACTATCAGCTTACACTTCTCTTCAAAACATCAAGAGAGTTGACATGAAAGAAAGTGAGGAAACACCCCATTTCCTGAAAAGCAACAGATAAATTAAAAAAACTGAACATCTTTATGAAAGATTCTAAAATGGGGCCCCATTTTAGAATGGGGCTAAATCTAAATCCTTTTTGTTATCCATAAACTTACTGGAGCATGGTCAAACTCTCAGTGGCTTGCTCTTTAAATAGAACTGAGAATTTCCCCTCCTGTACCCCTGCCAGTAGCCATCAATTGCAGAGATCTACCCTTCAGCATCCTTATCACACTTTTAAGAGTTCTCTTCAATGGCTTCCTGTCTAAGCTGTTACTTTGGATGGAGTGGTGGCGGTGACAGTAAGAGTTGTCACAGAAGCTTTCCATGTCCCTTTCTCAACTGTGTCTGTAGTCATTGATATCACCGCCAAAGAAGCATCCTTGCTCTTTACATTCAGCAAGAGCATGGATCATGGGCTTCCACATGGTTTAAATCCTTTGTCATTTATTTTAGGTTGAGGATGGTAAGTGTATTGGCAGCGCCCATTAAACTAAACTTGTCTAGCCATTGGAAATGAAAAGACTTAACTGTAGCTTACTTCTTTCTCACTCAGGTAAGACTTGGGCATTCCAAATTTTGGTCCAGTATGCAATTCAGGGTGAAGGTGATATAATCATTTCAATTTGTGCCAGATGCAGATGCTTAGGTTATCAATGCCACAGGCAGTGCACGAAATAGATAGATAGATAGATAGATAGATAGATAGATAGATAGATAGATAGATAAGACACATATGCTTTTGTATCCTAGGCTCCAAAGTAGAACACACGAATCATCTCTTGCCATCAACTGGTCACCAGTCATGTGACTCCAGCTTAACACACAGGTGTTTGGAAAGTGTAGATTGTTAAAGAGTCAAAGAAGGTATTGTTTGATAGGTGACCGATTTCTGCTGCGGTTGTTGACACTCAAAACCAATAAATTTCACACCTACCTTCCAACTGCATCCCAATATCTATCACCATTACTGCCAGAGAACATACTGATTTGAATGACTTTCACTGCCATCTGAGGCCATGGTGATGTCCTGGCCCATGATGCCTCCAATGGCCATCTCAGAGTACATAATCCTTATGCGTCCAGATTCTGCCTTGATATCTGTGGCCCATGTTACCACGAAAGGCCAAGAGGATATCTGTGGTCTATGCTAGAGCCTGAGGCCATATTGACCTCTGGGGACTGTTCTGCTAATGTGAATGGTCTGTGCTGCTCTCTGAGGCCATGCTGATGTCTGCCTCCTAAGACTTTGTCTGGGTCCATTCTGTGGTCCTGCTGTAGCAGGAGTAGGGGATAGAGCATGGTATTGGTCTGTGCACTAGCCCAAAACCATGTGGAAGCCCATGATCCATGCTCTTGCTGAATGTAAAGAGCAAGGATGCTTCTTTGGCGGTGATATCAATGACTACAGACACAGTTGAGAAAGGGACATGGAAAGCTTCTGTGACAACTCTTACTGTCACCGCCACCACTCCATCCAAAGTAACAGCTTAGACAGGAAGCCATTGAAGAGAACTCTTAAAAGTGTGATAAGGATGCTGAAGGGTAGATCTCTGCAATTGATGGCTACTGGCAGGGGTACAGGAGGGGAAATTCTCAGTTCTATTTAGAGAGCAAGCCACTGAGAGTTTGACCATGCTCCAGTAAGTTTATGGATAACAAAAATTGGGCTTTTTTTTTTGTAGTGGTGGTGGTTTTGGAGGGTCTTGTGGGTGAAGGGGTGAAATGGAAAGTGAATGTGATAAGGCTGTATTGTGTTATATTAATAAAGAATTATTAAAAATATTATGTCATCAAAATGTCATCAAAAGAAAACAAAGAAAAATCTGATAATGGTGGCATTCCAAAAGGCAATGGTTGTGTGGGTTGACATAGCACCTGTCCCTTTGGGAGGAGGGATTGACCTGATTTGATATCATCCTCATCATTTTTACTTAAGTTTTGTTCTTTATTTCCCTTTACGCTATTGTGACCAATTCAGGCACACGAAGGCTGTAGTTATGTGTCTTTATAGCTGTGGTCATTGGTCCATCATTAAAAAATTAAACCCAGTAAAAAACATTGTTAAAAAAAGAAGTCATATGTGTATTTTATACTATTGAAAGCATTTAAATTTGTTTTCATTTGCTACACTTATCATCTCATCCCTGATCAATTTTTTTCTTTAAATATGTGACTGTAGAAAGGGTTAAGAGTTTCCCTTCAGTTCCATATATAAACATCTCTCTCTCTTACCCCGTACCATTCTGAGCTACCTTATTTAAATAAGGTGTAAATTGTTCCAAAGTATTAATTTTCATGGAAACAAAAAGTTTCTTTTCATTTTATGGTTGTATTCCGCTGGGATAGCCGATATTTTGAAAAAAATCTCAAACAGCTAACAAATACACTTGACATCAATATATATGATAGAGAATCCAAACAACGAATACTTAGCAAGGCGCAGGAGAGTTTGCTATAGATAGAAGTTCACTTTCAGGTAACGGTCCAAAATCAGCTGAGTACTATTATGACCAATAATAACTTCCAGACTACCTTCTTATCCTGCAAATACAGAAGGGAACTCTATCATACCTACACTCTTGTAAAAAGGGCAGGGGGAGAAATCTCAGTATGGATGGCAATGTAATAAAATAAGACCTAGGGGCTCTTCTCATCGCTGCATGCTCGAGTCTAGGAGAAAAGTCTAACCTAAAAGGTGCCTGGACATATATTCCAATGCTGGCCACTTATCCATCTGTATATGGGACTTTCAGAACTTGAAGCAAAGAGAGAATTAATTCTTGTCTTCTGTAGTCTCTTATTCATTAAGGAAGTAATTCTCCTGGAAACACAGGAGAATTAGACCTCATGTCTTGTGTTATATAAACACCATTTAATATGGCAAAGAGATATCAAGCAGAATGGTAGACACAATTTCACAGTAACTGAGTAAAGGACAAACACAGTGTGCGCAGGTAGGCATGGTGGCCAATGCTATTAATCCCAGCACTAGGAAGTCAGAGGCAGGTGGCTGTCTGTGAGTTCAAGGCCAGCTAGGTCTACATAGTAAATTCAAGGCCAGCAAGAGTGACACAGTAAGACTTTGTATCAAAAAAAAAAATAGGTATACATACAATATGATGTATCATTGTATTAATAATATGTTCATTAAATGTGTGCAGTCTTTAGTTATAATGCATGTATGTTTTATAGTTTTAAGGAAGGAAATTCTGGTGGCGTGTAGACTGGGCTCAGTTTCAGTTTTGAATTAGTGTTTCTCAGGATAGTCCACTAAGTATTCAGTACTCCTGAAAACCTGGGGCTATGATCAAAATCTGTATTTCAGGCATAGATTGCCTTTGAATTGACCAGTGACATTCAAGACCTGAATACTAGTTTTGTATTTTATTACAGAAATTTAGTGTTTTTTAAAAAAATAAAATAAAATTATCTTCATAAATAACCGGGGGAATTAAAATTCCAAGAATGAATATTTTAATCCCATGGTCTGATGACCCCATGGGCGAACAAAGAATATTTATATGAGAAGCATGGGCTTGTTTTGACAGGAGAAAGTGTTTAAGGTTTAAAACTCTCTGGTTGTAATGCAATGGCAGGAAGCAAAGTAACCAGCCTTAAAAAGGAGAGAGAAAACAAACAACCCCACCCATCCACCACCAAACAAAAAACAAAATACCATAACTGCTATAGTTTGATAGGTACCATAACTCTGTAGTTGGATCGATAATTCCCAGCTGCCTGTGATGTAAACAGCTCCTAGATGAAAAGCCCTGTCTTCTCTCAATGCAGTAAATCCCACAAGCATGCTACAGGCTGTTCTTCTTAGATCCCTCAGTGTGTTAACACCCAGACAAGGCAGGCAAATATTGGGGAAGTGTAGGAGCTGAGATAGAAATGGGTGGTGGACAGTTCTGCAGGGGACTTTTCTTAGAAGTAATTCCATAAATATATGTTCACTAAAAAGCCAGGGTGAGGGCTAGAGAGATGGCTCAGTGGTTAAGAGCACTGTCTGATTTTTCCCAGAGGTCCTGAGTTCAATTCCCAGCAAGCACATGGTGCCTACAACCATCTTTAGAGAGATCTGGTGCCCTCTTCTGACTTGCTGGCTCACAAACAGGCAGAATACCATATAAAAAATAAATAAATAAAAAGCCAGTGTGAATTCTTGGAATGTGCTGGGATGAGAAGAAGACAAAAACAGAACCAGCCCTCTCCCTCTCAAAGTTCAGAGACATGGAAACATAGGCAGCAGAAAAGAAATCAAATGAATTTTCATGAAAGAGAATACAGTTGATCAAGTGGTATTTCATCAAGTACCTCTTCTTGAATCTTTAAAAAAAATTATTTATTTTTTTATTTATTACAATTTATTCACTTTATATCCAATTGTAGCCCCCTCCCTCATCTCCTCCCTGTCCTTCCCTCTCTTCCTTTTCCCCCATTCCTTGCCCATAGTCCACTGAAAAGGGGAGTGTCCTCCTTTACCATCCGACCCTAGCCTATTAAGTCTTATCAGGAAGAGATAGGGAGTCTTATAGAAGAAGTGAGGGGGTGGGCATAGAAAGACACGGAGAGGACAGAAGCTCCACTAGGAGCCAACAAAGCCAACAAATCAGGGCCCAAGGGGGAATGCGGGGACTGATGCACCACCCAAGGACCATGCATGGGGAGGACCTAGACCCTCTGCTCAGATGCAGCCCATAGGCAGCTCAGTCTCCCTGTGGATCCCCTACTAAGGGAAAAGGGGTTGTCTCTGACATGGACTCTGTTGCCCACTCTTCAATTACTTCTCCCCGGCCAGGCAGCCTTGCAGCCCACAAAGGAAGAGGACTCTTCTTGAATCTTAGTAGCTTGGATTTTCACCACCAAAGTGTGCCAGCCTTCTGATGGAGCCCATATTAATGACCCGATGAAACTACATTGCAAATGGAAAAACACTGCAAGGCACACTAATCTAAATGTCTCCAGGTTTGCCCTGTGTGTCCATTTCAGAAGTCTGGATGCATGAAGAGTCAAGAAAACACTTTTGTGGAATTCTGCAAAAGGGACAGAGTCTCTCAATGGACTGGCAGTTTACTGATTCAGCTAGACTGGCTGACCGTGAGCCTCAGGGACCTTCCTGTCTCGCCTTCCCTAGTGCTGAGATTGTAGATACATTTTGCCTCTTCTGGCTTTGTGGTATTGAGTGCTGGGGACCTATGCTCAGCCCTTCATGCTTGCTCAATGGCTTTACTGGCCCTTGATGACAGCAAGTGAGTGCTCATATAAGAAATAACGAGGAGTTATGGTGCCCAGAGGATGTCCTAGAAACAGCAGCTGCTGAGGATGTATATAAATAAAGTCAGGAGAAGAGCTGGGAGATAGAAAACCGAAGTGTAACTTTGAAGTCAAATGCTAGCAGGCATGGTGATTATACTGGCTTGTGATTAATATGGAAATAGACACCTGCCATAAGGTAATCTGTGGAAGTTAAAATTAGAGTGTGGCAGAAAGCCATTGGGGAAAAACATTATTCCCATGTAAGGGATTCTTTTTATATAGTTTTCATAGAAAATATACGTCAAATTAATCTTTTGAAAGTTGATGAAAATGCTTATTTATTCATTATACACACATTCATTAAATGCCTGCCATGTATTATATAAAGGATTATTCAGGATGAGGAAATGATCTTGTTATTCCTTTAAGTCTTCTAGAGCATTTTTGTCTTATATTTATTTTTAGTCTAAAGACAACACTTTCTGTGGACACAAGGTAGCACCTTACTGGCAGCCCTAGGAGGTCTGTTTAATTCTCAAAGATGCTCTAGCCAATAAACTTCACAAATAATATGAAACCTGAGTCTGCCATGATCTGGCAATCATACTATCAAATATTTTTAAACTACTGGAGCCAGAGAGTGACTACAGGTATGAGATGGATTAACTCTCATTAGGATATTGGGGTATCCTGGCAAATGCGATTGAATGTTGGATAAGCATATATTGTCTTCTTATGCAGCACCCTTTGGCATTTTCCTGTGAACAAACTAATAAATGAAGCTGTTGGGTATAGGCCAATGGCAGAACTTTCCCTTATACCTCACAGTCTTTAGAAATAACGAACTATCCAGAGAAAACTGCACTCCAGCTATACGGAACATTTAACCAGGGGTTTTGAAGAAGAAATTATTCATGTTTCAAGAGAAGTTGTTCTAGTAATGGCTTGTACCAGTGGTGGAAACCTTGACTCCACACAAGACAAGCTTGTATGAAATTCAGATGTCTTCATCTGTAGAGTGCATTGACTCTGGAAGAACTATCTTTAAAGGGCACCTTCAACCAGGTCTAAAGAAGGGAACACACTTTCCCTAGTCATTGGGCTAAAAGCTTGTGGTTGACGGATGGGAGGATGGTACCTGTAACTGCCTATGATTGGTTTTTGAAAAAAAAAAAAAAATGGAAGTCGTGGTGTGATTGGTGCAAGTTGTAATCACCATATTTGCATATCACACACCCTCCCTAACTATGGATCCGTGCTGTGTGGTTCATTTTTCCCGGTTAGCAAGGTGAATGTCTTTGCACATCAACAACTGGCCCCAATAAAGGACTTTCTGCCAAATTGTCTTTTCCATCTTGTAGTCTTTTTATGAGCTGACTGACCTGAGCTGGTAGCGTAAAGTATTTCAGGCAACAGTGACAACAATAGAGCTGTGGTGAGAAAGAGACACTTCTTCCCCAGGGGTCATTGCAAAGAATGTCTCATCAGGAGAGAGACAGTGAAGGCCAGAGATAGCTGAGAAAAAGAAAGATGATGGAATATAGAGAATGTAGCAAGAATGCTGAAGAGATGAATGATAGAGTCAGAGTCCTGGCCACTAGAAAAGTTCTAAAGCCTATAGACTAAGGATCCTCATCCTCAAGGCTCAAGAGTTGTAACTCTAGACAGCTCCACAATCCTGGCCACGGCCTGCAGCCAACACCAACACCAGCTGTTGTTCTTTCAAGTAACCACTTTCTGATGTTCAGTGTGAGGCCACTAACAACCAAATTACAAGTAATAAGCATGTGACCCAAGCACCTTCAGCTATAGATGCCTGGTCTGCCGAGCCTGGGGCCCTTGCCTCTCGTTCTCAGAACCCAGTGACATCAGCCCCTTGGTCTGTTAGTCCAGCCCAAAGAACTTTTGTATTCAAAGCTTGGAATGCTAACACCAAGGAAACTACCCTTTTCTTTTTCATGATCTCCACCTAGGCAGAGATTAAAAATAAAATCCCAGCCTGTTGATAAATAATAGAAATCTTTAATATTTAAAAAAAAAACCATGTAGTGTGTGTGTATGTATTTGTGTTTGTGTATGTGTGCACATGATTGTAGGTGCACTGTTCCATGGAGTGCTTGTGGAGGCCAAAGAATAATTTGTGGAGTTGGCTCTTATTCCACTAGGTGGGTCCTAGGTGTGGAACTTGGGTCCTCAAGCTTGGTAGAAAGCTCCCTTATCCACAGAGACATCTCACTGGCCTCTAGAGCTTGTAACTGTCTTCCTCCTCCTCCTCCTCCTCCTCCTCCTCCTCCTCCTCCTCCTCCTCCTCTCCTCTTTCTCCTCCTCTCTTCTCCTCCTTCTCCTCCTCTTCTTGTTTTTTCTCTTGTTCTTCTTCCTCCTCCTCCTCCTCCTCCTCAGAGGAGGAGGAGAATCAGTTTGTTCTGGTTTTGATCCTATTGCTGTGATAAATAACTCAGATTAAGATGGGTTCAAGGGAGCTAAGGGTTTATTTCAGCTTACAGTTTCACATTTTACAACCCTACATCATGGTCCATCATTGAGGAAAGTCAAGGCGGGAACCTATGGTAGGATTTGAAGGCAGACCTGCTTGCGATTCCACATAGCATTACCTCCAACCAACGATCTCACTCACGGTCAAAGAAGTATAGAAGAATACATGAATGATGCTTGCTATCTGGCTGATATCACACTGGCTTATTCAGTTCAAGATGCCCTGCCTAGACATGGTACCATGCACAGTGGTATGGTCCCTTATACATCAATAAAGAATCAAGATAATTGTTCCCCAGAGGACCCACAGGCCAATCTGATCTACGAAATTCCTTAACTCAGGCTTGTAATTGAGTTGATATTTAACATTAGCTGGAGGCTTCCCACCCCAAGACCCTTGTTGGCTACTGATTATATCTCTGTTTTGTGGAATTTAAACAAGGGATGAATGAAATACAGACCCATAGAATAAAATTAGAGACCTTTCCCACTTCCTAAAGAGGGAACAAAGGGAAGATCAGATGAAAATAATCTCATAGTCTAAAACTCTTAAGCCTGTTTTACTTTTTACTAATTATCAAGAGATCTGGCCTTGGTCACAGTCCATGCACTGAGCATAGTGTTTCCCTGATTTCCAGGTGTGTCGGTCTTCACAGTTTTATATCTCCCAAGTCATGTGTTTTGTAAATGGTTTTAGCTAGGCATCATTCACACTATGATGTTCCTATTTGTTACTTCTCCTGGGTATACACCCAAAAGATGCTCCTCCATACAACAAGGACATTTGTTCAACCATGTTCATAGCAGCTTTATTCATAATAGCCAGAAACTGAAAACTGTTCCTCAGCCAAAGAATGGATAAAGAAACTGTGGTACATTTACACAATGGAATATTGCTCAGCCATTAAAAATAAGGAAATCAGGAAATTTGCGGCAAATAGATGGAACTAGAAAAGATCATCCTGAGTGAGAGAACACAGATCCAGAAAGACACACTTGGTACATACTCACTTATAAGCGGATTTTGGTCATATAGTACAAGATAGATATACTACAATGCACAGATCCCAAGAAGATAAGCCAGACGGGCATCTTAGGTTTCATGCGGGCCCACTAGCTGGGGAATGTGGGATATCTCTGACACAGACTATGTTGTCTGCTTTTTGATCACTTTTCCCCTCATGGGACTTCCCTACCAGGCCACAGGAAGATGAACTCAGTGCTCATATGAATATATGAGCAGGGGTGTCTGGGTAGGGGGCCTTCCCTATTCGGGAAAAAGGGATGCAAGAAGGAGGTTGGAACTGGGAGGCGAGGAGGGAAGGGCCTATGACCGAGATGTAAATTGAATTAATTAATAAAAAAAAAATTGTGTCACTGGCTTAGAGCAATGTACTGTGGTCGACAGGGATGTCCTCATGCAAAAAATTCTGTATCTTCTCATGCTCCCAACAGTATAGATGTTGTTGCAGTTGGGGGACACACACATCAAAGATTCCTATCCATGATTTAGGCTGTTTCAGCTGGAAATGTGAAAAAGCTCTTTAAATGCCTTCACCTATTTATTTTGTTTACATTTTCCTTTTATAATAGAGGCATAAGAATGATATGCAATCTCAAGTAGATCTGAATGGGCTCTCTTAGTATGTCTGCAACAGAAAATTCTAAGAGATAAGAAAGAATGCCATAATTTAATTGGCAGCTTTTTAATCTTTCTGAGTGGTATGTAAAATAATGATGTGTTTTACAAGAAATGATATCCCAGATTTGATGAAATACCAAAAAGCTTTCCATCTGCCAGGAGCAAAAATCAACCCTTTTCACAGCATGGTGTTGTAATGGAACACAGACCTTGCGGAAAGAGGCCAAGGAATCTACCCTAAAGTAATGTTTTATGGATTTTGTGCAAAATGCCTAGTGGAGTGCCTGGCAGTTACAGTGCCTTGGGGACCCATCCCACGAATTGTTTCCCACAGCCAGTTCTGAACCCTGATCTGAGTGTGCATTGCTTGCAAGCACACTGTGAACTTGACAGTTACAATGCATATTCGTGGAACAAATGTATTTCTAAACTTTCCAATTAGTTTTGCAAATCATGCAGATTATTCTGATGTTTAAAATTTCTCTTTCAGAATGATGTGTTCTCATATAGTTTGTTTATACTTTGCTTTTAGAAACTTGTGTCTCAGATACATTTGATATACCTGCTGGTTTTTAATATGCTTTAAAATTTCAAATGGTAGAGTCTGTAGCTTCAAAGAATTAAGTGAATGATCTAACGTTGATACAGGGCTAAAGACACAATTTTGCGTATAATTTAACTGTTTCAAAAGCCCATGACTTTTATGATATATGTAATTAAAAATACTTTCCACTTCAAAATCACTCCAGTGGGATACTGGAACCACATGTTAAGTTGTTAACAAAAAAAGGCAAACACAGAACAAAATTATATGGAAGGCTCAACTATAAAAATGTAAAATAGATTGCATTATTCAAAAGAAAAAAAGAAAGAGCCATCTATGTAATGACTAGGGAATAAAGAATTGGTGTGCATGAGCAGCAAGGAAGACTGTCTCCACCTAGAATCACTACAACAAGGGGATTAATGGTAGTTTAATTGCCAAGGCACTTTTAAAAACAATGACTTTTGTGAAAGAGTAGGACATGTTTTCAGCACTAAGGGAATTTCCTTATAAGGCGTTCATTGCCCATATGCTGCCAATTTCTCTGTGAAAATGTAAGATCTTTTGCCAGATCTATACTAGCAACAGAACTGGGTATGTCAAAGACTTGTGTAATCTGATTGGCTAGAACATAAGATGATAGCTGCAATTTATGATGTGTGATAGTTACAGCTAAATGCCCAAGTCAGTCTCTGAAAATTGGTTTTATTTGAGTGTCACAAAGTGAATTTCTCCATGCTACATTCATCTTAGGAACAAGAATTTCATTTCTGCATCTTGGAAAGAGAGAGAGAGAGACAGAGAGAGAGGAAGAAAGAAAGAAAGAAAGAAAGAAAGAAAGAAAGAAAGAAAGAAAGAAAGAAAGGAAGTAAAGAAAAAAGAAAGATAAAGATAAAAAGGAAAGAAAAAAAGAGAAAGAGTAACAGAGAGAAAGAGAAAGAAGGAAAAAAGAAAAAAACATACAAACTGATCTCTTAACAAATGATATAAGCTATATCATCTGTCATGATATTGTGACAATTTAGGAAAAGATTTAGAAAATTTCAGTCTCTGTAATTATATTTTTCAAATTATATTTATTTTTTAATATTTTGAGCTAAAACAAGTGAAACTGAATAATGTGTTTTTAGCGATGATTTAAAAATTTCTAATATAGACACCATAAAGACAAAGTGGTCTGTTTCCTTATTGATAAAATATTACGTGACACATTAAAAGACAAGTTTCTGAGTATTTAAATATGGGAAGCAGCCTAACTCTCAAGACAAAATTAAGCCTAAATACTATGGCCACTCCTGGATTGACCTGCCATCATGATTCTTGGGAATGTCTTGTCTGATACTAGCATTTTTAAGCAAAGAAAAATCTCCCTTTTTTATTGTGTTCCTCTTTGGAGATAAGTTGGAATGTAACTTAAAATTGGAAAAACCAACCCGACTCTTCAGTTTGTGAAGGAGAATATAGATAAGTATGTGAAAGCTAAAATCAATACATTTGGTTTACTTAGAAACATCATTTTTTTAAATTTTCAATTTATATCTTTTAATATGCTCTTTTTAATTATGCTTTTAAAATTTAATCAGTCAATTAATTGCAGTATCAGGGATTGAACTCAGTGCCTCTCACATGGTAGGTAGGTATTCTGCTACTGACCTACATCATCTTAATCTATAGTTTCAGTCTAGACATTGGAAATAGTGGAAACCCTACGAGGAAGAAGGTGAGATAGTAAATAACAGAATAAGAACATTTGGAGTATATATAGTTTCTTACCTAAGGGAATATACAAACTAAAACTAAAAAAATAGGCAATGAAAGTAGAAATTAGGAAAAAGAGATTTAAATACAGTATAGTCCTAGGGATGGGGGTGGGCAGTATTAGTGACTCTTCTCCTTGCCATAACCAAATACTTAACAAGAACCCACACAAGAAATTAGAGATTTATGTTGCTCACTTTGAGGTGATGTGGTCCATTGTGTGTGTAAGGCATGGTGGTGCGTGAGTCTGTGGCGGCAGGGGCCTGGTGCAGCCTCTCGCTCCCATCCCTTTAGATCAGGAAGCAGAGTGGGACAAGAAACGGGGCCAGGCTGTAAATCCTAAAAGCCATGTTCAGGAATTCATTTCCTTCAGTTAGTCCCCACATGCCAAAGGTTCTACAGGCTCCTAAAACAGTGCCATTCCCTAGGGACCAATTTTACCATGTGGGCCTGTAGGGGACATTGTATATCCAGACAATGAGAGGGATCTATACAGTGTCTTAGTTTTTTAGTAAACTGTGATGAGGCATTATGGCCAAGGCAACTTACAAAGAGTTTATTGGGTGCTTACAGTTTTAGAAGGTGAGTCCATGACCGTTAAGTTAGGGCGGATGGCAGCAGGCAAGTGGGCATGACATTGGAGCAGCATCTGAGAGCTAACATTTGATCCACAAACAGGAGAGAACTGAAAAGAAAAAGGGAGGAAGGGATGGAGGAAAAGAAACAGAAAGAGAGAGACAGAGACAGAGACAGAGACAGAGAGAGAACCAATTGTATGAGCTTTTGAAACCTCAAAGCCTACCCCCTTTTCCAACAGGGCCACACTGCCTAATCCTTACCAAAGAGTTCTACTAATTGGGGACCAAACATCAAATATAAGTGTCTACGAGGGGGGCATTCTCATTCAAATCACCACATATCAGAATGATGGGATTACAGTCAAGGTTGGTGCTGAAGCTAGAGTATAGGATTAGAAATTGCTTTGCTAGGAAATGTCTGAGGTGTTTGGTGTGATGGCACATGCCTTTAATTCCAGAATTTGGGAGGTCGTGGCAGGCAGATTTCTGAGTTCGAGGCCAGTCTGGTCTACAAAGTAAATTCCAGGACAGCCAAGGTTACACAGAGAAGCCCTATCTTGAAACAAACAAACAAACAAACAAACAAACAAACAAAAACCCCACTCCCCTCAAAAACAAAGAAACAGAAACCTAAAAAGAAGGAAAGGAAATGCCTAAGGTTCAGGATGTTAGCCCTTCTGGTATAGCTTCAGACAAGAGGTGATGGTTCTTGAATTTTGATATTTCAATAAAGAACAAATGAGATGGGAAAGACCATCAAAAGACAACCGAGGCTGGGGCTGTAGCTCAGTTAAGTGGAGTGGTTGCCTGGAATTCAGGAAAGGCTGGCTTCAGTCCCTCCACTCTGGAAACTGGGCGTGAGTGTGCATGTCTAGAACCAGCACTTGGGGGTAGAGTCAGGAGGATAAAAAGCATCACCCTTGGTGATCTGCTGAGTTTGATGCTATTTTGGGTTGCATGAGAGAGACCCTATCTTAAAAAAAAAAAGTAGATTAATTTTTGAAAAAATTGATAACTGTTTGCAATAATGTTTTACTTCATTATTCTCTGAGATTCACTTTCCATCTTTTTGTAACAGCCACTTGAAAATCAAAGATTTTATGCTTTTTAAGTTTAAAACATGGGACCTATTTTAATCATAACAAATGGTAAAATTTATGTGATTAAAGACGTGAAGAAAGTGCCATTGTGTACTTAGTAGAGTCCTAGAACCATTCCATTTACAGAAAAGGATGCCCATAGTCAAGGGTGATTCACGAGCTATGGTACTTTTCATCACATAAATTAAGATAAGGGAAAGAAATAACAAGTAATAGGACGAGGACAAAAGGTCCTTATTTACATACAGACACAATATATTATTAGTGCAATAAAAAAGACATAAAGGGACTTGAATGGAATAACAAACTTCATATTACATACATTAAACATGAATAATTTGATCTGTGTATTCTATCAGCTTCAATCAAGAGCCAAGCAGAACTTATGAGTAACTTCAAAAATTAGTTCTATAATTTATATGGGAATATGAAAGTCTGTCAATAGAGAAATTAAAGAGCCAAAACCAAGTGAAAAAAGAAGTGTTGTAAAAATATTGCCTAAAAAGTAACACTGGTTCAGGAAATACATTGATAGGTAGACAATGGGACAGGATGAAGTCGAGAAAACAGAGAAAAATACACATGGTTGAGATAACATTCTTGACATAAGGCAGAGAAAAATTAGTTTACACATGAAAGGAAATAATTTGGATTGATACTTTACACTGTATTTAAAGAGGAAAAGAAAAACAACTCCCCTCCCCCAGCTGCTCTCCAATTGATTAAAGGTCTAAATTTGAAAGGGAAAACTCAAAAGCTTTTATGGAAGGACATAAAAAAATTTATCTCTGTGATTTTATTTGGGAAGACCCCAGTAGTACCCCAAAACACAAATGAGAAGAAGAAAAGTTAATGCATTTTGGCAATATCCAAATACAAACTTTCTGCTTAACAAAGAACTCCACAAGCAAAGACTGGGCAGGTGCAGAGCGAAAGACCTTTGTAAAGGGAAAACTGACAGGTGATAATTACATTGGATATATACTGGGCAGATGCACTGATTTAGTGCTATCAAGAAAATAAGTCAGAAAAATCTGTGAAACCAAAAAAAAAAAAAAAAAAAAAAAAGACCATAGGAATGGAAGTTCACAAAAGCATGAGGGTATGAGGGTGAAAGTCAAATGAAAAATAAGGATATGAACAGATGCTTTCCAAGAGTTGTTCAAAATTAGAATATCAGATCCTTAAAAATACCAACCCCTGATTGGATACAGGGTGGTGACCTCTCTTTGGGTAGTGATTTGGCTGTATTCAGTAAAATTAAACATTCAGGAAACTCTGACCCAACCACCCTTCTTCTGGTATTCACCAAGAGAAACGCTGTGATCCAACCTCTCCTCTCCAGATGTGTAACCCAGGGGAAATCTGTGATCCAACCATCCCATCCCTCATATGTACCCCAGAGAAGGGCTATGCTCTGACACCCTCACTCCTGATATGCATCCAGAGAAACACATGATCATACTACTCCACTCCTGGTATGCACCTAGGGAGGTTCCTCCCGTCTTTGGGAGACCTGATTATACTGCCGTGCTGCTTCTTCTCACAGGGTTAGGGACAACTGTATGTTTTCATCAATGGTGGGACATAAACCATGAAACCTAGGCTCATTAAGTCCAGTCTTCCAGAAGGTTGTCAATAAGAAATAAAAATATTTATAAGAAATCTCGTGCCATGCTTGGATTTTGAGCATACTGTGGAAGAAGAACATGCATGTTGCCACGCAGTGGTGGCCCACACCTGTAGTCCCAGCACCCTAGATGGCCAGACTTGAGGGACAGAGAACGTGGATCTCTGTGATTTCGAGGCCAGCCTGGAGTACAAAGCAAGTTCCAGGACAGCCAGAGCTATTGCACAGAGAAACCCTGTCTCAAAAATCCAAAAACAACAAACAAATAATGTCGCCAAAACCAAGAATGCACTATCTAAATGTCACCTTCATTATTGATGGCATAGTTTTGGAAATGCTTTCAGAGTGAGAGGAAAGAAGGTGACTGAAAAGCAGAAAGTAGAGCTTCCATTTTGTGTCCAGTACCCCAATGAGTTTCACACCTGAACAGGGGGAAGTGGTTTTCTGCAGGTAAGAACAGAGCACACCCAGCCATTCTCAAACTAATGCATCAAGAAGTCATATACTCTCCCAAAATCAGAATGAAATGGCTCTTCAGAGGAAGGTGATATCTGGTGTGAGGAGATTAAAGTGTCATACTGATAAAGAGAGAGAGAGAGAATACAATTTGTACTTTACTATCAAATGCAAATCAAAAGCTATCCATTGAAAACTAAAATTTTCCAAGGATATATGGATGGTATATTTGGTACATGGATAGTAGATTTGAAGAGTAGAAATTACATGCATTGTGAGGTTACATATGTGTATGGACACTTAGTGCTATGTTTTTTTTGTTTGTTTTTTTTTTTAACAAAAGACATTACACAGTTATAGGGAAATAGTGTAATTTGACGTGACGTCAGTGGACAACCCCTGTCATTGCCAAGAAAAACGCCAAGAATGTAGAAACCACCGCACAGCAGTGTTTTTATTATGTATGCCCAGAAATACTCAATAGCAAAGAAAAACAGCTGCATTAGGCTTATACCTCCAAGATGGACAAGGTATTGTGGCCTCTCTAATGCCTGGAAGCTTTTGAACAATGGTTGCTTCTGTTTTTAAAAATGAAAGTCTAAAGGGAGATTGCCATTAGCTGGAATTCCTTGATTTTGGTTGAGCTAGGGGAGCGAATGGGAAGTCCTTTGAACTTTTCCGGAGTGTGCATTCTTCAACCAGCTCTCCTCTGCCGTTTCTCAGTAGGGTTGGGGATGTATTGTGTTGAGTCAATATATCTTTTTCCTTTCGCAGAACTAAAACAGGGAAACGACCGGCTTTTCTATCTGTGTTGCATAAATATCATAAAAGAAATCTGCTAGCAAAACACCTTCCGGGAGCTGAGTTGGGGATCCAGCCAGGGCGGGCGCGTTAGACATGGCTTGGGACGTGGCAGAGCCCAAGCTGTCACAGAGCTGCTAAGCTGCACAGACTAGAGTGCCACTTGCGAAGTCCCTCTCTGCCCCATGGCGACAGATGGTGTTTCTTCTGCTTGTGTGTGAAGGGGGTAGGGAGTGGCCGTAACAATAAGCAGCAGTAGCCACTTGACAGGCTCCCTGCTGCCAGGAATTTGCATGGCGGGTGCTTGCTGCCATCTGGAGAACTTCAGCTCATTGAGGAAGACCCAGTGTCGAGTCGTCGCCTGCATGAGCCCCACCGGTGGGTGCTGGGATCTAGGACCTGGACTCCCAGGGAGCGCAGAGGGCAAGAGGCAAATCCCCAGTGAGGACACTGCTGCGCTGGGGAAGAGGAACCCAGCCGCGAGCTGGGCTCAGCCCAGGGTGTGCCCACAGGTCTGGCACCTCAGAATGGATCAGGTCAGCCACCAGTGCCACCTTTGCAACATGCATTCGTTTATCCACCAGTACTCGGTGGTGGTGGGGTGCTGGGAAGGAGAACACCTAAACGTGTACCCCCTTTCCCACGACCTCCGGACCAGAGTTCAGCAAGGCAAAAGGCTAACCCTATACCCCAGGGACTTTTTCTCAGACCACAGTGCTCTGCGTTATAAACACATGTGCGACCCATTTAATTAAACACATAACAGCTGCCGAGATGTTTGCACGTTTAAAAAGCAAAGCGTATTTTCAGCACATTGGGGGAAAAAAAATCAGTCCAATATTTGAAATACTCACGAGGAACTGTGTGGTCTCGTTTTAGCTGAAAAAAATAAAAATTCCTCCAAAATTTGTTCAATGGACATTTAAATTTTACTGGAATTGAAACAGCAGCGTTAATAAAATAATATTTTCTTGGGAGAATTCATCCTATAGTAAAAGGAATGAGTAGCAGCAGCCAAGGATTTATAGTTAATAATTACAAAGCTTTATACTCTCTGGTCTTACAGAATTTCTAGCACCAAAAAAAAAAAAAAAAAAAAAAAAAAAAACCCAACCAAATAAACAAACAAACAAAAACCCAAACAAACCGGCGCCACATGGGAGAAAGACACGGACCGGACCCATATGTATTAATTATGGGCTAATGAAATAAGTGAGAGTAATTTTTGTATTTACCGATAGTGTGCTGGGATTTTCAGGTTGGAAACTGTAACATTTCTGCCTTCATTACCCAGCTGCCAGCAATTCTGCCATGAAGTAGGAGCCTCTCTTTCAGCCTGGGTAGTTACGAAGGACACAGTTTAATGCTGACAAACCTAAGCCCACAGGGTTATTTGCCAGTGGCATCTGAAATCTAAGAGGTGAGACATCGCGGTGAGATCAGCAAGCTTTCAGTAGCTGCCATTTCCGCTCCTCATCCAGACAGTCTGACTATATTTGTGTCCCATTCTCTGAAATGTAAAATTCTCTGAAGATAGTTTGGGATTGTGGTAGGTGAGCTTTTGGGTCCCATGAAGGTGGCAGACGTTGGGAATAGAGCTCCTAAGTATTCAGGGCAGTTTTCTAGCCAGATGGAAGATGCCTGCACAGTGTGCATATGCTGAGGCAGAATTGTTGGTAGTCAGAGACAATGCATTATTTCAGAGACTGTAAACACATTGCTTTAAGTTTATACTTCTGTATTTTTATTTATTAATTTATTTGTATTTCAAGACAGGGTTACTCTGTGTAGTTTTGGCTGTCCTGGACCAGGCTGGCCTCGACCTCACAGAGATCCTCCTGACTCTGCTTCCCTGAGTGCTGGGATTACAGGCGTGTGCTTCCATGCCAAGATAAGTTTACACTTCTTATAAAAACTTTTTCTTCCCTCCCTTCCTTCCTTCCTTCCTTCCTTCCTTCCTTCCTTCCTTCCTTCCTTCCTTCCTTCCATCCTTCCTTCTTTCTTTTCTTTTTTTTTTTTTTTGGGGGGGACAGGATTTTTCTATGTAGTCCTGGCTGTCCTGGAACTTTTATGTTAACCAGGCTGGCCTCAAACTCACAGAGATCTGCCTGCCTCTGTCTCTAGAAAGCTTGGATTAAAGGAGCGCACTGCCACAGCCAGCAGATTAATATTTTTAAAACATTTGAGTAGGACCAGGCATGGTGGCACACACTTTAATCCTAGTACTTTGGAGAAATAGGCAGGCAGATCTATGTGAGTTTTGAGTTTGAGGCTAGCTTAGTCTTATATATAGTGAGTTACAGGCAATCTAGGGTTACCTAGAAAGACCTTGTCTCAAGTAAACTTTTAAGTTCAATTTGCTTGAAGTTTTAGTAGAGTTACTGAATTAATTTTGTATTGATGAGATTTATAAAAATAGCCATGCACACCAATTGTAATATAGTGCTCTCTCATAGTATTTCATGAACCATTCAAGTTTATGAGAGGGAGGCCTACTGTTTGCATGAGGAGACAGAGGCGCCTAGGCTGTGACAGTTTAGACTCAGTCTAGTCCAACCACGAATCAAAGAGCAAAACTTTCTTTGAATTCTGCAGCCGAATGAATTGTATATTCTACTCAAGGTCACCAAAGGCTTGAAAACCTAATTACTTTCTGAACCTAAATTTGTTAGTTGAATGGTTACCATGGGAACAATTTTCAAACCATATTGCGACCCAAGTGTACACACGGAATTACGGTGCTAGTTAGCCAAGTATATCTTTGATTCTTTGTTCTGCAAAGATCTTGAGTGGTAGAAAGAGTCACTTGTTTCTTCGTGGGGGTGAGGGAGCTAAGAGGGTGGGGGGTAGGGAGAAAAGGGCATGTCTCAGTCAATCCATGGGATAAGGATTATCGATATAAATATATATATTCATTCATGCTTATATATATATATATATATATATATTCTTTCCTCTAGGAAATATATTAACAGACTGTCCTTGAAAATTATAACTTTATTATGCATGACTCATAAAAAATTTTATAACTTCAGATTTCTTCTTCCAGGATTTGAGTTCTTTAAGGAAACACAGATCATTCTACTATCTACCAAACAATCCCACCCCTTTTCAGATTCATGATTGAACATTTTTACATTCAGTGGGGAAAAAGTCTATTATAACAATGATCACATATCCAATGCTCTCATATGCAGGTAATTAATATAGAAATTAAGGATATAATGATTTTAGTCACTTTTACTTGCTTTCTCAGTTTGAAACCTTTTACATACTTACAGAAATGTTTTCCTTTCTGCCTCACTAGGCTACACTTTTTCTTTGATATCTGAGGAAGAAGAAGAGGGCAATGAAATATATCTCTTGAGCCAGGAAGCTAGGAAGAAATAATCATAATTTTAGGAAAAAAATAAGAAATGGTGGCAGTGTTTAAATAGACTACATTTCTTTTGGCTGCTGTTAATTACAGCCACCCGCCCACAAGCTTTTGCAAAGGGCCTCTGGAGATGACTTCCAATCTATTTATGGGCTCTTCAGAGGAGAAGCTATGAGAATGTCTTTTATATGCTATTCTCTTTAAACTTTCATTTTCAATAGGTCACAATTAGCTGCCTGGAATGAGGATGTATATTAGGCTAAATATGCAGGGGTCATAATTTTTTGACCTACTTCTTTCTTCACGTCCAAATAATGTGGAAGGAATTCATTCCAGATCCTGTTTGTCTGTTGTGCTAATTCACAATGACATCTTTTCAACTCTCTTGATTTCAAAGCGTCCTGTGATTTTAAAGTAGCAATTTCCTATTTGAAGGAATCCATTACCGTGCCAACAGGAATGTTGGTGGAGTGGAAATGTGCTCTACAATAGTCAGTTACATGGAGCAAGTTTAGCTCTGGGATGAGCAGACAGAACAAAGATGGGCAACATTTTAATGTGGAGGGAAAGAATTGATGTAAAGGGAAGCTGGGCATATCTGTCTTGAACAATGAGCTTTACTGGTGATAGCTTTCTCTTTCTTCAGATTCCCATGAGGGTTTTTTATTTTTTATCAGAAAATCTTACCTGATAGTCTCACTTGATAATGGCTCCCTTCCAAATAAGAAATATCTTGTTTTTTATCCACCATTTTTTAAAGAGAAAAATTTTGTTTCTTCCTCTTTGACACCATATGTCCATCTGAGAAGTGAAGAGCTTCTAGGATCTCTCAAATGGCCTTTGTGTTTGCCAGAGGGCAGCATGTAACACTCTCCCATCTGGCATGCAAGTTGCCACTTGGCTGCCACCCGTGCTGTACTGAGGATTCTCGCCTCTCCTCCACCATCCAGGGCTGTGGGACTCAGTCCCTTCAGTCTCCTCCTGACTGCTACCTCTCCTCCAGTGGCAGATGTTGGGGTGGAGGACACATTGAGAGCCAAACATTTGTTATTACCAGTTTGGCAGAGATTCAAATCCTTCCCCTATCAACAAAATGTAAGAATATTGGTGCTGTCTGGTCCTGAGGAGAGTCTGCAGTCACACCTCCATTTACCCCATTCCTAGCTCTGCCCATGCTACCAAAATCACCTCAGTTTGATTTCCTTGCCCTTCCTTGGCATGATATCCTGTTACTCATATCATCTGCAAAGCCTCTCATCCCCACTCCTCTCTGAAGAGATTTTTGTGTGTGTGTGTGTGTAGGGGGGGGGGTACCTTCAAGAAAGAGGTTGATTCATGCTGTCTTTAGTCAGCTGAGATTCATTCAGTCCTTGTTGAAATGCCCTTGGTCTTCAGGCATGAAAACCCCAGACTTTTAAACTATTGCTATTAAGTCTGAGTAGACCCAACACACACAAAGGCTACCAGAAAAGTAGGCTGAAAATGTGCCTCTCTTTCATCACTATGATGAAGAGAGAATAGCTTAAGCATTCTAAACTCATGTTAGTTTTTTTGAGTTAGATGTGATCTTAGTCATTTAATTTACAAATGATGAAGCAGGAGGTATCCCATTGCTTTGGTTATACGTTGTTTATGAGCTGCTGCTGTTCAAGTAAATTGAAACTCTATAGAAATACATGTGAAGAATTTATTGCTAGAAGTATTTGAAGTTTATATGTATTGTTTATAATATACCCTTTCAGTCTGGGGAATCTTCAGACCAACTTATTTCATTTGAATGAGACCACATGGATGCTGAGGTACTCTCTTAGTCACAGGCTTGAGATATCTGACATGCCAGGGATATGCTAACTCCTAGTACTTGGAAGTCTATGCCAATAGCTTTAGACAAAAACAATCCACATAACCATCACTACTGACTTATTTATTTATATATATATAAAATGTCAAACATTAGGTGCTGGCACAATCCACTAAGGAGCAAAACAAGATTCTTGGTGTCTAAAATGAGTGGCTTCTACTTTGAGTTAGTGGGCCAATGAATATGATCTTAACATAAATCCAAGTTTTATTTTGCCTTTTTTGTTTGTATTTGTTTTAGTTTTATTGTTCCGTAACCTGATCATCCTTATAAGGTGTTTGCTGGTACCCACATATATTAGTTAGAAAGCAATTGGCTGTGAGTGAAAGAAAAGTCAATTAGATTCAAGGTGGCTTAGACAATAAAAGGAATCTATTGGCTCAGTAATGAGAAATGCCAGCTGGAGGGTGGCTTCCTGCATGGTGTAATCAGGGCCCCAGGTCTACTGCTCACTGACTCCTACAGCTCTGTCCAATTCCATGCTTGGGTCATGCTAGTCTTTGGCAGGCTTCTCTCATGAAGATGAGGAAAAACCAGAGCATGATGTAGGAGGAGAAAACACATATTTTTATTTTAAGATTCCAAAGAAGATTCTTGAAATGACTCATTCTGAATTTGATTAGATCACCTGAACCAATTATTGCAGCCAGGGGAATGAAATTCAGAATTTGATTGGAACCACTGCAAAGCCTAAAATTGGAGGTGGAAGTAGAACAAGAATTGGTCAAAATAGTTTAGCTAGAGGGGTAGAAGCAGATGCTTGAACTAAATCTGTGCACTATTTAAAAGTAGGAAATCGATAATGGACATCAGAGAGCATAAAAATAAATACTTATTGAATAGTTTCTTGGGTAGACCTGCATCAGATCTTGTGGTGGTAGTCATCATTATTACTCATGAAAATTAGTCAAGAAGCTCAAAATAAACTTACACCCATCAAGGAAGTGTCTGGAGTGAGAAAACAAACTAAGCATAAATATTCAGCTCAAGAAAACCAAAAGAGATGTCTATAAAACAAAGCAAAGAAAAGTAGGTGAGAGGAGCTAATAAAAAGAAAAGCAGAAATTAGAGAAAAAGAAGAACAATTCCCTAGTAGGGCCATGATAGGCGACTTTCTTTAAAACCAACCTTGTTCACTGAGAAGAACTCAAGTGAGCTGGAGAGCCAGGGCAGCAACAGCCATTTCTGAAGACATGAAAAACAACTAAGATGGTGGGAACGTTGGGGTGGAGCTCTTGGAGTCCAAGACACCACATGACAGGCTCTATGTTGGCAAGCTTTCCTGCTTAAAGCACCCATCAGTTAGAAACGCTGGTGAAGGCAAAACTTCCAGGGAGTTCTCAGAAGTCCCAGTTGTCAAAGGAGCCTGAGGATGAAGAGGAGACTTTGGTGAAGTCTTGATGAGCTAACAGGCTCAAACACTTCAACCATTTGAGAACACAATACTCTTACTTCGACATTCAGGCATAGTTAAATCTCTCTGAGGACAGAAAACACTAGCTGGAGCTTCAAATTCTCCTTTAATATGTGATGTTCAAAATTAAATTAAAGAGAAAAAGCTGTCCACTTAGGACAGACATCAAGAGAAACAATTTAAACATGCTAAAATGAGACTCACAAGAGATCCAAAGATTGGCATTGTGTCAGCTGTATGGCACACACAGGATGACCAACAATTCCAGTTCATCCGGGCCTTCTTGGTTTTAGCACTCAGAAGTCTGTCCCAGTAAGTTTCATAGTCCTGGGCAAAGAAGGAAAGCTGACTCCCTTAAATCTGGGGGAAAGTCACGGTAATGATGAATATCATAAATACGTCGCTTGAAAATATGCAGCAGCTTATGAGGAAAACTGCCTAATTTTACTGAACCCTATAAGTGCATTAAAAATTTTTTAACTTTTTACTATTATCGTGTGTGTGGGAGTAGAGGCATGCATATGACATGCACATATGTGTATGGAGAGGATAACATTCACTGTGAGTTCCTTGACTCATACTCAGGTGCCCAGGCTTGCTCAGCAAGTCTGCTGATTGATCCGACCAGTCTTATCCTCAATTTCTAGTTAAGGGAGCATAACTTAACAGTACAAAGTTGGCTAGAAAAAAAAAAAAATCATTAAATATGTAAAATTTCCCGAATGAGTCACTGATAGGAGTGTAATGAACATCTGACTGGATTAAGAATTTAAGTATGTGTAAATACTATGTAAATAACGCTACTGGTCTGTTCAGGTGCAAAAGGGAAGTAGTTGGAAATGCTATTAAACTAATTAGTTACGATTTGTAGCAGATTATAGTTAGAGTCCTGACTTAAACCAAGGAGCAAGAGCAGAAGCAGACTACCTTACTTACATGTAAACAAAGGCACACCTTATCTCTACCCTTCACACACACACACACACACACACACACACACACACACACTCACGCACACGCATGCACGCACTCCCACACAAATTAAGTAAATAAAGGAGAGAAATAGAGGTAGATCAGATCATCTTTCAAAGCAATATACAAAATATTTTCAAGGAAACATTGAGCTGTTTGATTGCATACATGAGAATTAAGAACATTCGTAGCTCTAAAACAAACACATGCATGTACACCAGAAACCATACACAGGCATTAACTCTGCTCAATTAAGTATTTTTATTCAAATCAACTGTGACAAGTTTTTATACTTTCAATTCATAAAGAGCATTTATAATTCTAAATTATACACATTGCAATGTAGATGAAAGGCACATGCTGGAAATTAATAAACAACAACCAATCAAAACACTTATGGAAACATGCTCAACATTGCTGGCAATTAGAGAAGCAGGAACTAAGGCACCAACGGGCTTGCGTGTATTTGATTAGGCATAATTCGGCTCGAACAGAACACAGACATCACTAAGCCACCAAACTGTGCTTCAGTGAGCATTTACTTCATCATCTTCTTAAATGTGGCAGTGCAGCGCAGCTTGTCCGTGCTCCTGCTGTTCTTCAGTCTGCTGATATGGGGGCATCTATGAAGTTAAATATTTGACAGAAGTTAGTGGAAATGAAAAAAAAATGAGAATTTTCTGTTATCCATAAAATATATTATCTCAAATTAAAAGAATGGAGAAAAAGACAGCAATCACTTGACATTTTGAAAATGTCCACAATTTGTCTCCATTGTTTACCTCTTACGTTTAAGTCAAGCTGTCCAATTCAGTGTACACTTGTAGAGAATATTATTTAAAAACACACACACACACAAGTATAATCAGCTGGGCCGTGGTGGCACACACCTTTAATCCCAGCATTTGGGAGGCAGAGGTGGGCAGATCTCTGTGAGTTCCAGGCCAATCTGGTCTACAGCATGAGTTCCAGGACAGCCAGGGCTACACACAGAGAAACAGTATCTTGAAAAACCAAAAACCAAACCAAACCAAATGAAAACAAAAAAATGACAAGTATAATCAAGAATTTAATGATTTCTGTCTGTCTTTCTGTCTGTCTATATAAAAAACGAAATCTTAGTATGTAGCTCAGGCTGGCCTTGTGTTCATGACAGACTCCTCTGACCCAGTCTGCTAACATAGGAAATATATATATATATATATATATTTATATATATGTGTTTGTGTGTATATATATTTGAAAACTCTAATGATTTATTACTTAACTCTTCCTCATTTGAATTTAATATTGGTTGAATAGAAGTGAACTCATTAAATAAGTAATATGAGATGATCTTTCTTTTTTCCCAACAATTTTTTATTGATTATTCGGGAATTTCATACAATGCACCCTGATCACATTTTCTTCCCATTCCTTCCAGGTCCACCCTTCCACCCGTGTGTCCTCCCCCTGCGAAAAGAAAAAACATACACCACGTCCAATTTGTGTTCCCTTATACTCACTGAAACATGGCCAAACTTTCAGTGGCCAGCCCCTTGAAGATAACTGAGTCACGTGTCCATCTGTATCTGTGTCCCTCCCTAACTGCCTTTCCTTTTGCCTGTGGCTTCACATGGATCAGTCGTTAAAATAAAACAAGCCTTAAGGGAAAAAATAATCTGCCTTAATAAAGTTACCAACAAGGTCTTTAGCACATTGCTGTTGGTGCTGTAAAACTGGAATGGCCTTGCTGAAAGTTAGCATGACGCGAAATTAGAGGTTTTGGAACCATTAATTACGTATGCCCTTCCCAGCCCGTTCTAGGCTTTCTAGTCAGGGAAATAGCTGCAAGGTGCCAAATGATTTATATTCGAGGGTATCTTTGTAGCACTGTTATGACTGCAAACAACTGGCAACTGTCTAAAGGTCAGGGATAGGAGATTAAGTAGATTCCATCCATCCATGTGTTTGGATGCTTCACCTTAAAATAATGTTTCAGTGGCATGAAAGATATTCACTATGTGTTGATAATGAAATCAACTCACAGCTTTCTAAATTCCCCAAATGTCTATTGTATGCACTGGGATGGAAGGCTACAAAACAAACTGATAACGAGGGTTTTCCCTGAGTATGGCAGCTGCTAATGATTTTGTTGCTTCCTTTGGAGTTTTCTGTAATTCCACATTTCTAAAATGTCTACAGTAAGCATGTTCTGTTTCTATATCCAGAGAAATATTTATTTTAAAAATCATGCTTGAAATAATTGAGTCAAAAGTAGAGGTTACTTCTTTGTAGGAAAGACAGAAACATTTTTTGATCACATCCAAGAGTACAGAGCAGACCAAAAAATCGCTCACCATTTATTTTTGTCTGTTATTTTAAATTTGCACGTTATGTTTTTCTTAATATCTAAGATTCAGAGGCTCTTCTCACTGGTCAGAATAATACCCTTGATAAATATTTACAAATGAAATGACCCTGGCAAACATATTTATCATAAATACAAACAATTTTAAGCCCTTTCCAAAAGCCAGCATTCTTTCAAGTCTTCAATCATTCTGTAACATAATTGGGTCCAATGCCTTTGAAGAACAATCCTCAACCTTTTCACATGGGTTGGTTAAGATCACTGGAAAACACAGATATTTACATTATGATTCCTACCAGTAGTGAAATTGCAGTTATGAAGTAACAATGAAAATAAATTTATGGTTGGGGTCACCACAACACAGGGGGTCGCAGCATTAGGAAGGTTGAGAACCACTGCCTTAGAAAAATATTTTAATGGTGTAAGAATAAATTATAAATGACAGTCACTCATTCCTACATCCTGTGATCTTTATAAGATAGAGAGACAGACAGAAAATAGATCATGCAACATGCAGAATGGCTTACTGAGAGGAAGTTGCATTGGTTATGCTTTAAAATTAAGATACTTACAGTCACATTCAATAAGAAAAAAATTAAATTAACTGTAATATTTTGTCAAAAATAAAAGTTATTATATGCGTGAAAGGTCAGGATGGAAGAAAAACAGCAATTAGAGAACTGGATTCAACTCTTCAACTTTGAATATATGATCAAGAAAGTAATGTAAGGTTTGGAATATAACTTTGGGGCAAGAAAGTAAAATCAAAGCAAAGAGATATAATGGGCTCAAGTGAATGGGCATGATTAATCAAGAATGATTCACATCTAGAGTTCCAGAAAACAGTAAGAAAAAGACATGAAGGTATTTTCAGAGTTGGGGACAAAAAGCAGTGCCTTATGCAACCCCAAGGAAAGGCACACGTGGCCATGCCCTGATCAGACTATTGCAAGAGAGAGAAAGAAAGGCAGAGAACATGCAAGCGAAAAGAAAATACAATAATAGGCTGGAAAGATGGCTCAGAGGTTAAGAGCACTTGCTGTTCTTTCAAAGGTCCTGAGTTCAATTCCCAGGAACCAAACAGTGGCTCACAACCTGGTGCCCTCTTCTGGCATGCAGGTACACATGCAGGCAGAATACAGTATAAATAATAAATTAAAATTAAAAACTTAAAAAAAAGATCAAGTGACCTTTAAAAAAAAGAAAGTACAATACTAGACTAGATAAAGAGGAATCGAATAATTTAAATAACAATTAGAAGCAAAGGGTAAAATAATGGTTATGCTTTTATTCTGAAAATTTCTAACTGTGGCGTTCTTACTTGTATAGTCACGTTACAGTAATGGAAAGCTTCTTATTTCTGTAACTAAAGACATTTGAGGATTATAATTTCTTTTATTTATGTAGTTGTCTAATTCAGAGGATGCTTGAGGAGAGCTCTGAGACTCTCAGTCATGAAAGGGCACAGGCTGATGGAGACCCCAGCAAGTACAATACATGCCTTCCAATATAGGCCTGTGTGGAAATCCAGTCAGCACAAGGAGGAAGAGACCACACACCTACTTCTCTGGTGTATGATCGTGTTGCCTACTTTCCTCCCTTCTGTTTTTTTTTTTCTTTTCAGTGTTTTAGTATATAGCCTCCCTTGGGCTTGAACTCCTGGTCCTTCTTCCTCAACCTCCTCAGAGCTGACATCACAGACATATCTCCATACTCCTGGCTATAGCTCTGTTCACATTCTTGTTGCAGAGAACCAACCACATGTGCCTTCCTGGATACAAGGCAGCTGGTGACAGGAAGTCAGGGTGGCCAGATACGTAACAAATTCATGTCACGGAAAGGCGAGCCACTCAGAGAGGTATTTCCTCAAAGGACGCAGGGTAGAGTGTGAAGACACAGAAGAATGGGTCATCAGGAAAGTGGTGAGGGAAGTCTCCCTCTGACAGTTATATGGCAGTGCAACAGGGTACAGATTAGAGAGTGTGTGTGTGAACTATTTAGATGTGTGTGAACACTCATGTGTGTAAGAATCTAGGAAGAATATCTTATAGAAAATATATATATATAATTGGTAAATATGTGATACATTTGGCCAGGTGGTCTAAGGATGCAGCTCTGTGTTAGAACCACTGCCTGACATGCATGAAGTGGTCCACACTTGAACCTCCCTGCAATACATACAGCAAAATATTTCATATATGTGTCATGTTGACATGTCAAAGAAAAGTTAGAATTCTTAGCAAAGGGGGAAAAAATCACACATTTGTCAACTTTAAGAAATACTGAAAGCATTCCATGAACAAAAACATTCGTATTATGTAACAACTCAGCCACAAATGGTGGCTCTATGGTTGTAATAAAATCCTGGTAATCAGGAACTTCAACAGAAACTGCTGTGTTGGGAAGAGAGCGGGGATGGAAATGAAATGTTCAACAATACACAGATAGTGTACGGGTGTTTGCCTGCCTCTATGAGAGTGCTCCTCTGTGAGCCTACTGCCTGAGGAGGCCAAGAAAGAAAGTTGGATTCCCTGGGATGGACAGGCAGTTGTGAGCCACCATGAAGGTGTTGGGAATTAAACCCAGGTCTTCTAGAAGAGCAACCAGTGCTTTTAAAAACCAATGACCGTCTCTCTATCCTTGCTTTAATGTAATGGTTCCATGCTTGGAAATCCGTAGGTGGTGTATAAACACATTCGTTCAACTTATAGCAGCTGAAGCCAGACACAAAAATGGAAGTGATTTTGGAAAATACTTGCCTCTGCAAAGTAGGACTTCGTGAGGAATGGTGGGCAAGTCCACATGTGCCTGGGATTATCTCCAGAAGCCAGGGAATTAGTGCATCCCAAGTTCTATCAACAGTTAAGCCTCGTGCTCTTTCTCTAGGACTTGGCACTTCAGATTCTCTAAACTGGTCATTTTATTACCATAGCTCAAAATCCATTGGTGTGTTGGTTGATGTAGAAAGCAAACTGAAGCCCAGTCATTCAACTGGAATTTTCTCCTGGTAATAGAGGTAAGACTCCTGGGAGTTCTCAGAGATAATTAGGAGTTAGACTGGCCGTGCACTCACAAAATAAAAACCAGAAGCATCTTTCTGTTGCTCTTGTTCTAAGGCTCTGTTCTTTTCCTGTTTAGATGTTGATACAGAGCTGGCTGACTGTTAACCCATTCCTGTATCGAGTGGCTTTAACATTGACAACCCCTGATACCAGAAGTCACAGAAGGAAAAACTAAAAATGTGATCATTAGCATTGGCACAGAAAACATAAACAAGAGTTGGAGAGCAGATTGGAAGAATGTTTAGTGCCAGCTTGGTTTAGGGCATAGAGTCGGATGACATGGATTTGATGACACTGAAGAGAGAATGGAGGATGGAGTGAGAGGATGGATGAAGCTCTGGCAGCCACAGAGCTAAAGCAGAGGGTCTTTGGGTCTTCTTCTTTTTTTTTTTTATTAATTACACTTTATTCACTTTGTATCCCCCCATAAGTCCCTCCCTCCTCCCCTCCTGACTCCACCCTCCCTCCCAGTTCTTCACAGATGCCCCTCCCCAAGTCCACTGATAGGGCAGGTCCTCCTCTCCTTCCCTCTGATCCTAGTCTATCAGGTCTCATCAGGACTGGCTGCAATGTCATCTTCTGTGGCCTGGTAAGGCTGCTCCCCCCTCAGGGGGAGGTGATCAAAGAGCAGGCCAATCAGATTATGTCAGAGGCAGTCCCTCTTCCCATTACTATGTAACCCACTTGGACACTAAACTGCCATGGACTACATCTGTGAAGGGGTTCTAGGTTGTCTCCATGCATGGTACTTGGTTGGAGTATGAGTCTCTGGGAAGACTCCTGTGTTCAAATTTTCTAGTTCTTTGGGTCTTCTTGAGGCTTTTGTCATAATAGAAAAGGGTTTTTGGTTGGTTGGTTTGTTTTCTTTTTTGAAGTGTGTTACTGTTTTTAACTTATTTTTTTATTTATTTGATATAATTTCCAAAGGGGAAAAAAAAAGTTTTAAAGTTAGCACACAACATGATGGCTCAATTATGGTATTTTCATAAATATACATCCTCTTACATTGTTCTCACTTGTGTCCTTTATTTTACTGCCCCACTCCCATCCTGCCCTTCCCACTCATTTTGGTCCTTGCCCTGAGTATTCTTAGATTCTCACAGACAATAGAAAAAGTGACGACTCTTCGGCAAGTCATTAGTTCTCAAGGAAACGAATTCCTCTCAAGCTTGAGAGAGGAAATCGAACACTGTGAGATCTTACCCAGGGGTCTTTGCCAGCTGACAAGAACCCTTCAGCTTCAGCCCCTCAGGGCAATCAATGCTTAGGGAAGGTTGCTTCTGCACATTCGGAAACTCCCATTTCCTTCTCCTCAGCTCCCTCAGCTCTTCATGGAGGGATTCAGAAGAGGTTGGAATTTTGCGTCATTTCTTGCCCGATAAATCAATGAAAGCTAGTGTACATCCAGAGCAAAATGTTTAGGCAAGAACTCCCACAGCTAAATCCTCTCAACCTCCTCAGGAAAGGTAAAAAAGAAAAAAAATAAAGTAAAATAAAAGTATTAGGAAGGGTTTTTAACTGCTCAATGGTTTGGGTTTGCTGTAGTTAACTACTGGCAAAAAAGAGTGTGGCTGAGGACAGGACTTCAGCAAAGTCTGGAACGAAGGAGACTGAGAAATGACGTGACATTATCGAGCTCACAGCCTTTTAAAATGATTTCTTGGCAATATGGGTTGTTTTGGCCCATTTGAATTTTAAACACTTTGATTTTCCCGGCGGCATGGAACAACACAGCGTCCAACTGCCTGCGGAGCAAAATGCCTCAGTTTTATTGTGATACGTACTTTATCGAGCTACTGCGGTACGTATCTTACCCACGATTCTCCAGCTGAGAGAAAGACGCACTGCAGTGGTAGGAGACCAAAAAGAACACCAGACACTTCTTCCAGAAATGGATGAAGAGCAGGCCCACGGACAAAACAGCAGTGGCTACATTTCAACAGGGAAAATATTCAGCTCCATTCTCTGCTCTTCCTCTTACAGCGGCCATGATCCTGGCTCCTCCCCTCCCCCACCTCTGGTCTCCCCAGTTCTCCTTGCCCTGGTGTAGGATGCCTGCACCTCATATGGGAGGCCTTCCTATGAAACCAATGATGGGACCACCTCCCCCTCCTGGAATGACGTTCATGGGTCCTGCTACTGGAATGAGGCTACTCGTGGGAAGCTCCAACCCCATGTTCCCTGCGCCTCCAATGATGAGACGTCTGTTTGTCCTATGATGGTGCCCACTCAGCCGGACTGATGAGGGTTCTGTTTCACCAGGAGATCTCGGTGCTGAGCCCGAGTGTTTTTTAGCTTCGCGACAAAGAAGACTTCCTTCCAACTTCTTTCCACACTTCTTATCAGAGAGAATAGTTTTGGAGGGGAGAAATGGGATAAAAAAAAAAAAAAAAAAGTGCAGTTTTCACTTATATTGTGAGTTGTGAAAACAAAATGGGCAGTTAAATAGTAAATAAATAAATAAATGCCTAACATACTCAATATTCTGTAAATTCCCATTTTGATACTTATAACAGGCAAAGAAGAGGATACGTTTAGTGGGAGAAAAACAAAATATATGTGATTATAGGTTTTGTTTATTTCTCGAGTTGCTAAGATCGGCAAACCCTTCCCTTTCTCAGGCAGGAACGGGTGGCCAACATTTGCTCATCTAAATATAAATCATCTGATTTTCTTTTAAAAGGGAGAGAATTAGGGGTTATCCACCAATCTTCTCGTTCCTAACTTAGAGTTTGTCCATTCTTGGTTGTGTGGTTTCAGCTGTTCTTTGGGACCAACAATGTATATTTTCATAGTCCACAGACACAGACAAAGCTCTGACTCTTCTGCACTGTTAAATGACAGTTTGTGTCTCAGAACAGGACTGTGATGCATTGTGTGAATAAGAGGATCGCTGGGTGGGCCACACCACCTCCCCTAGATCCATACAGCACCCCAAGTCATTTTAGAAGCCTGGTCAGATAGCCTCATTCTAACTCACCTTGAAGTTGCAAATCATGTCATTGCTAAAAAGCCAGCATTTTTGTTTCCTACTGTTCTTTTACATTAGTATGAGTAATTTAATAAGGCTTAGGTTTTTTTTTTTTTTAAATAGGATTAAATATTAAAGAATCTTTTGTATTTGTGATTGAGTTATTTAAAATATAGTCAATTGTTAAAATAGCAATTATCTTTATTCTTAAAGATAATTTTCAGTGATAGATTTTTGTTTACTTTGGCTTTAAAAAATACTTTCCAAAAATGAATAGCATTTTGAAAACATGTATCTATTTTCAAGGGGGAAGGGAACAACAACAACAAACAAACAAACAAAACAACAAAGAAAATAAAAGCAAAACACATTTCTACTTCCTTTATTTCATCCTCCCTTCCTTACATCCTTCCTTCTTTCTCCATCTCCTTTATCTTTCTTTCTGTTTTTGAAGCAGAGTCTCATTGTCTACTCCAGGTTAGCCTTTGCCTCATGAATTTTCTAAGAGAAACTGTTCCTCTTCACATATAAACAGGACAGTGCCAATTCAAAGTTATTTAATTCAAGTCAAGCTTGCTCATCTGGTGAGCTTATTGGGGCTACTTGCAGGAGCATGGACGAGGGAATGTTTACTGAAACACGGATGACTCAAAGGCAGCTGCATTCCTGAAAACAATCCCACCCCATCACGGCTGAAAACTGCATCTCTAAAGTGTTTCTGCAACTAGCAGGCAGCTACACCCCATCCTCCTCGCCTCAAATAACATTTTACTGCTTGTAAAACCACAGGCAGGGGCCGTGTGAGTCTTGTAAGTTGTATAAACCTCTTAAACTTGCTGGTTTCTTATGATTTGTGGACCTCACCAGCCTCTTCTGTCACTGCATGTTGGAAAGGTTTAATCTGCATGAAACAGCTACACAATAGTTCCTCTCCCATTCTTTCATTCTCTCTACCTCTGTACAACATGGCCTGAATCGGTGGCACATTTGCTACCTAGCTGCTGAAAGGGTGAACAATTTGTGTTCCCAATATGCTTTCCTGAATGGGAGAATGGTCCATAGCATACTCTTGGGGGCATAACTGCCATTCCTAGTACAGGGCTAATCTTTTCCATCTTTACTGCTGTCTCTTTACCTCTCTTCAGAGTTGTTCATCCCCCCAGATGCTTTCAGGGACTGAAGTGAAGCAAGACACACCTGCACCATGATGGGGATTCCTTCTACCTCTTTATCTCATACATGTTTTTAAAGCCCTTTGGTGAATTGTTGCTCAGGCATCAAAGCTTTCCAGACACTCGAAGACACTAGACTTGCCAGTTCTTTTTTCCTAGGAGACTCCTTTCAACTGGGTACAAATTGCCACATTTACTTTTAAGGTGGCCTGGACATACATTGTTGTCTATTCGTCCTTCTTTTCTTTACTCTCCTCCTGAGAGCTTCAGTACCTTAAAAGCCTAACCTACATACTGGTCTAAACCATGCAGAAACCCCAGAGGTCCTCCTGCTTGGAAAAGCTCATGTCCCATTACAGACCAATTCCCAGGCTCTTCCTATATTCTCTTGTCCCATCAGCTATTTGTGAGGCACATCTGCACTTACATGGTAGATTCTACTCTTCAAGGGGATGTGCCACCATCTAACACACCAGAGGAACATGGCCGCCTGGGAATTCCACCCAAGGATACTTCACTCTCAGATAGCTCAGTGTCTGGGCATATTTTATGCCAAAGGCCATGCAATTGGCACTATAGCCAAGAAGTCACCATCTCATGCTACGTGGGGAAAGATGGCTTTTGTAGAATTACTCCCCTGTGTAAGGTTACTCTGATACAGCTCAGCATCACTTATATGTCTCACCACCCATGGAAGGGTTATGCAACTCTTCCATCTTGGATTCTGTGGAGTCGCTGCTCAAGTATCAACTCTTGTGTGTTGCTTCCTAGAGAGGCTATGTCTAGTCATTCCAGATAAGTTCAAAGAAGACCAAAGAAACTATTCACTCAAATCCAACTCAATAAGCCAATGTGTTTCCTTAGGTTATAAACATACAGGCATGTGGGCACCTGAAAGACAACTGTACCTCTGAAAAGCCCTACTCTATCATGGGTAATAAATCAGGAAAACTGGAAACGATGTCATCAAAAAGTTTTCATTCCCCCCGCCACCCCCAGGACTTGTTTATTGTTTAAGTAGAACCAGGAAGTGTTTTTTTTTTTTTTTTCACTATCTGAGATAGACAACGTTTTCTTTACTTTCATGAACCTGATTAATCTCCTCTCTCTGCACATCACCTAGGGAACATTTCAAGCTGTAAGATCGAGCTCCACAAAAGCCTTCGATATGGAACCCATTTGGGGCAATCCACTTGGGGCCTCCTTAGCACTTGCTGTATGCCACCCTTGTACATCTAGACATTTTTCCTTGAGTTATTTTTACTTATACGTAATCGAGCATTTATACCTTTACAAGTAAACTTTTTAAATTTAATTTCAAGATTATATATGTGTATATATATATATTTGGGTTGAATATACATACACACACATATGTATTTGGTTTGAGAGATGGTATACATCACTATATGATTTTGTAATACAAAGTTGTACCTGCGTGGTTTCTCTTTATTGGTTTCTAAGTAATACATTTTGAGTTTTTGTCTTATACAAGACACTGGATTATTAATCTCTGTTTCAAAAAGCTTCCCTATTTCAACAAGATAAATAAGGTTATCACTCCCAAAGGGCTGATGCTATAAACAGTTTATGAGCTTTAGCACTATATTTCAGAGAAATGAGAGCCAGTTTATTTAGCCTTGAAAACTGGAAAAATAATGAGATTTAAAAGAGGAAGTATAATGTGGGAAGTGAACAAAAGTTTGGGCAAGACATAGAAAAGAGATGAATTTGACCCAAGAGCATACTTTAAACTGAGGATTACAGCTAGGTAAATATCTACCAATAGTTAGCTTTAAAGAACGTCGTTTATTAGCTCACAGTTGCTGTGGGTAAAGTTCAACATAGCTGATATGTCTGCTTGCACGTCTCAGAGGCTTGCTATCATGCTAACTAGAAGTCTTCTGAAGCTTGACTGGGGAAGGATCTGATGCTAAGCCCAAGTGTCAGCTGACAAGTGATGGTTCCTCATGCATTGCCAGACTGAGAGGCCAGTTTCTTGTTGGCTGTGGGCTGCTGCTCAGTTGTTTGTCATGTTAGTCACTTCTTAACATGGGCTACCGCTGTGCTAGAGCTAAGAAAGAGAATCTTTGAGAAAAAATGTCCTTACAATTTCATGGGACAAAACTGTGTACAGCCTATTGCCCTTGCTGTGTGCTAACAGTAACACACAAACCAGAGATCTGACCTATATATAAGGTGTGGGCTTGTGTAAGAGCATAGGCAGAGACAGTGATTAAGAGGAAAACATTAGGGTCAGTCCACCCTAAGGAACATGAAAAACAACAACAACAAAAACAAAACAACAACAACAACAAAAAAAAAACTTTTTTTGCTCCCGTGGTTGAGTAATTATCTTCATTACTAGAACGTTTCACCCACTTTGACCCTAGAATCTACTGCTTCCCACAGCCCTCAGTGCTTCGAGAATACTCGGCTTCTTTATGAAAGGATCTTATACGCATTCACGTGAGTGTCTAAGATAGCACAAAGGTTGTGGATCCTTAATCAAGTCTGGAAGAGTCAGCCAAAAGTTCAGCCAAACAGAACTCAACATACTGTTTTAGAACCTTCATGGATTCTTGTCATTTTAATCCTTATTCAATAGGAGAAGAGTCCTCAGAATAGCTCTAACTATCTGTTAAGTGTCTAACGAGGCGGGATCCTACATTGCTGAAAGGGATTGAGTATCAGGCAGGCAGAGGGCTTAGGGAATTGCGATTCAGCTACCATGCTGCTTTAACAGCAGAAGCAGTCTGTCTCTGGAAAGGAGGGATCTTTACAGTCCTGATCACTTCTCTCTCTGTTCTTCATTCCTCAACCTCAGCAGCCCAAATCTGACAAAAGGCTTTGAAAGGGATTTGGGCTGAAGATGGCAGAGAAGCTTAGGTAAATCTAATCAAGCATTCTTGTCTGCTAACTTCAAAGAGAAGCCAAGATTTGGGGGAACACATGTACGGATTTAGCAAGCTGGAGGCTTAAGCTATTTCATGACAGTTTTCCTGAGCTTATAACATCTTGAAGTGTTAGGAGCATCTAATGAAGCCATAAGAGGCCTCAGGGGTGGGGGTGGGGACTATGTTACTAATCACTGGCTAGGTTTGGAGAAGTTGGCAGTAATCAAATAAAGCTGATAGATAATCTGAAAACTTTACAGTGAAGAGATGAATGCATCTAAGAGCAATGTGCGTCAGTTAATACACTGTAGTCACATCTAGACATTAGCTTTTAGCCTTATAGTTTGTAACTTCTTTAAAAGATCAGAGTTTACAGTCAATGTCATTAAGACACCATTATTGAATAGAACAGAGGAATTTTTTTATTTTTAGCACAAAAGAGTTGCCTGAAGCAGGTATGAGTTTGGACCAGGTGCACATTACCTTGTTAGGCAGAAGCCAAGCTGTCAGGGAGGTTATGTATAATTGAAGGAGGAGTAGAGAAGGCTGGCTCTGGAACTTCTTAAAATAAACTCAGGGGGATAAACCGAACCCAAATTATCCTCCTAGTAATTCCAAGGTGTTTTTTTCCCCATATTTTCTTTTTAAATATCTTTATATATCAAGATGGTAATGTTTTATCAAGCAAGAGTACTTATTATAGTTAATAAATGTTCACAGATTCATCAGAGGGTGAGTATGCAAGCCTGACAAGTAAGCATCACTCATCTATCCCCTTTTAAAAATAAGTGGAGCCACTATTAACATACAGTGCTAGAATAAGGCTGCTTCTTTCAATAGTAAGCAGAGGTGACGCTCATATCATCATTCTAGGCATGCCAGGACATCACCACAAGAGGCTGGTAGTCCTAGGATTAGAGAGGATTCAGCATCTAGTTATGACAGTCTGTGAGTTCCATCTCTCCCTTTAGTATTTTATCACTGAGTATTACATGGTTTTATGGAAGGCTTGCTTCACTCTTGGGGCCCCAGGTCCTTCTTTACCTTACCTCTTCTGGGTGAGTGTGCACCAGAGCTGAGGGAAGACAGCATGAGTAATGCCTTCCCAGGGCTGTTTTGTGTATGGCTGTGTGTAACCCAACTCTAAGACATGATTCACTTTACAGGTGTGGTAGACATTATCATGAAACTAATTCCACAGATCAAATGCCAGCGATGAAGAAGAGGCACTGTTCAAAATCCCCACAAAAGCAAGACAAGTAGCTTTGACTGAAGACTAAGTTCTCAGAAAAAGATAAGCAGGAGCTAAAAGGGAAGGTGATTTTGCCTTTTTTTTTTTTTTTAAACACATTTCATTCATGTAGAAGGTAGCTCAGGAGCCTAACCCATTTATACTGAAGGGCAAAAAGACAGCCAAGAAAGTATTGCATGTGTCCTATCGTACAGCACTGTGAATGTGGGGTTTTCAGTGCCAGACCTTCCCTTCTAAGCATCTAGAACTAGAAAAGAAGGCCTTATTGCTGCCAAGTAATTTAAGCACAGTAGAATTCTTTCCTATCCAAACTCTACAGGTGACCCAAGAACCTGGTTTTATATTTCATAGAATATTAGAAGGACTTGCCCAAGAGACACTCCCATTTCTCCTATCCTTTTTTTTTAATCTCAACAAGGATGTTTTTGACATTTATTTTATTATTATTTTTGAGAATTTAATACATAAGTACTGTATTTACATAATTTCCATTTCATAGTTTCTCCATTCTATCTCCTTTACGTCTCTCCCAATCCCTTCGAGCTTCTTTAATTGTTACATATACACATATATGTATACATGTATATGTACATGTATATATACATTTGTATATAGGCAAATACGTACATTTTATATACATATATGTATACATATATGTATGTATACATTTGTATATACATATGTATATATAAAAATGTTTAGTTTATGTATACAAACACAAACTAAATTTTTTTAGCAGCCATTAATTATTTATAATTCTTCATCTAGTGGTGAGACCTTGTGAGATCTGGGGTGGTATATCCGTTGCTGTTGTTATTGTGTGTGTCTTGCTCAGGTGAACATATTGTTGTGATTTCCTGAGCCCAATTCCACAAACCCAAACTAAGTCAAAATAAAAAGTGTGTCCATTAAAAAGGGGATTATAGTTTAAATTATTTTAGTTAGCTTGGTGAGAGTTAGTTGAACTGAAGCTTAGTTAACAGAAATTTAACCTTGTAGGTGTAAATCAAACCAAAGAAAGGTTAAAGTTACCAAAGATAAAAGTTCCCAAATGGGTGAAAAGTAATGAGTTCTACATGCTAAAAACAATTATCAGAGAAACAATAAAGTTTCTCCAAACTTTGATGAAGTCTCTCTTTTCCAATTACATTTTCAATCAGTTTATATATTAGGCACAAAGATCTGCAAGTATTTCTCAACCACTCCATAGCTCATTTTTCATAATGGTGACTTCACTGTCTCCTTAATATTCCCTTCTTAGAATCTTTAGAATTAAGGATTTTCTGCTCTCTGAGGCATCCTAGTGATGTCTGCCAAGGCAAGTCTCTTCTTGTTCTTAAACACAGTTCTAACCCCTGACCACCTTGTCTAGAAGAGCCACCATTGCAATCTTGTAGCCAACCTCACCGTTCTGTTTAGTTTTGCTTACTTCTTTGGAGTCTTCTCCTATCTTACACTGTGCTCTTACATGTGGTCCACAAATGTAGTTTTCTCACCCTTATTTTTTTCTGAGCATTGTTACCTTTGGATACTTCCCCAGATTTCTTTCCTTCATTTCTCCTATTTTTTCCTACTGATGGCCTTATTAACACATGGCCTACCTGAATGCCCAGCAACCTGTTTGCATTCTCTCCTCTATTCTCTCCCCCTCATTTCACTTCACCGTGGGACCCTTTCATTCTGTAGCCATAGAGAGTTAGGCTTCTTGCCTTTAGTTTGATCAGGTGAGCTTATACAACATACCAATTTCATTTTCTAATATATTCCTGCCTTCTTTCTCACCTTATCACCACCTGTTCTTTGTAGGGTTGTGCTCTTGGTTCCCCCAGTATAGTCCTGGTTTATGTCTTTCTCTAATGCAACTTTAACTGTGGCATTTTTATTCTCAGTAATTCTATTTAGATAATACATCCTCTGCTTCATCTAAAACTTTAGTCATGACTGTGTCTGGTATGCAGGCTGAGTCTGCAATTCTCTGTAGCTGAATCACCCTTCTGCTTGTCAATATTGACATACATAATAGTCCTGTGAATTCTTTCCTTTCCCCACCCTGGTTTCATTGTTACAGCTCTCATGTCTATCACATTTGTGCTTAAATTCATATGAAAGCTTTTCTATCTTCTTTTGGTCACCACACTTGCTACATAAACCATAACCTGTTTCATTTTTGTGGTTCAATTGATCAAGGCCGTGCCATACAGTCTTTCTTAGTCACTGTTCTAGTGCTGTGAAGAGACAACATGATCAAGGCTACTCTTATAAAAAAAAAAAAAAAGAACAAAAACATTTAATGAGGGCTTGATTACAGTTTTAGAAATTTAGTCCATTATCATCACGGTGGCGTGCATGGAGCTGGAGCAGTAGCTGAGGACTTTGCATCCTGATCTGTGAGCAGAAGAGAGAGACTGGGCCTGGCATGGGCTTTTGAAACCTCAAAGGCCATCTCCTGAGACTTGCCTCCTGCAATAAGGGCATACCTCCTAATCCTTCTCAAAACAGTTCCACCAACTGGGAACAAGGTATGCAAATACATGAGCCTATTCTGGCCATTCTTAATTTAACAATTGTTGGAAGATGTTTTTGTGCACTTTGTATTCAAATGCTGATTTCTGTACCCAGAGACCTGGTTACAGATCTGGACTTTGGCATTGTCATTATTTTGAAGCATATCCTGACTTGGTATGTTGTAAACATTCTTCTCCATCCCTTTCTGATTGGTCAAAGCTGAACAGCCAATAGCTGGTTAAAAGAGATAAGGCAAGACTTCAGACCCCACCGAGGGGTCCCAGGTGAGAACCCGAAAAAAGACTTGCCATGGGACATGGACATAGATGGAGAAAAGGGGCTAGGATGAGACTAAGATGGTAGGTAATGGGCCATGTGGCTTGGAAGTCAGCCAGGCCAGAATCGTCGGGTTAGAATAGCTCAGTATCTGCCCAGCTATTGTCTCTGAAGCTTTTAATGAATACAAAGGTCGCTGTGTCATTATTCAGAGCAAAGGGTGGGCTTAGAAAAACCCTGCATTTTACCAACCACCACAAGGTTGTTCTGTCTTCTGTTCTAATAAAGATGGCCACATAGAATCCAGGACTAAAACTGTGTGTGCGTGCGTTTGTATGTAGTGATTATCTCTGCAGGTCTGTGTACTCCCCTGGGTGTGGGAACACATTTGTGTCTGTGTGCATGTGTATGGAGGTCTGGAAGTCTCAGGTTGAATTCAGGCATCTTCCTCCATACTACTTCAATTTTGAGTCAGAATCTCTTGCTGAACCAGGGGCTCCCTAATTCTAGCTAGTCCAGATATATAGCTGGCTCCAGGATTCTGTCTCTGTCTCCTGAGTGCTCGAGTTACAGGTGGCCAGCATGCTGTTTGCCTAGAATTTACGTGGGTGCTGGGAATTTGAGCTCCAGACCCTACTTTTGTTTGTTTTATCTACTGAGCAGTCTTCCTGGTCACCGAGGCCCAGTTTTTAAATCAAAGCTTTGGTCATTGTCTGTTTATGATTAAAACTGTAATTTTTTGCATTTATGACTCTCAATAAAATTTTTAGACGATTTTAGAGATTAAAAACAGTGAATAGAAATAGTTTAATGACGGCAGACAGAAGAAAAATCTGATTTTATTTATTCTATTTCTGATCCAATATCACAAACACTTAGGAGCCATTTGTGATCTATTTCTTAATCTGCAGTATTTCCAGTATGAGATTATGTCAAGTTGAACTTCTTAATGTCATTCCTTGGAGAAAAAAATCTGGGACCTTCTTCAGAAAAATCTCATTCTAGATGTAAAACATTTGGAAGCGGAACTACTTTTTTGCCATTTCTAGTAAGCAAGCAATGATGAAAGTTTTCTTCATAAAAATATTTCCTTTTTCACATTAGTTTGAAGGGCAAACAGAGTCAGGAGGTGCTCCCATGTCTCTCTTGGGTGCATGTGTTTTTTTAAAATACCCTGACAGTGAAGTATTTAGCAGGCTCTGGTAGATTTATTAGTAACTACAAAGTATTTCCATGGAATTCAGGCAGATGTTAGTCCCCGTTAGGAAAGGACAGTTGGCTGAAAGCAACAATTTCTGGGTCTTTTCTAATTCCTAAAGGAATTCTTCTGCGTGCTGATGGGAGCGGCTGGAAGCTAACAGCTGAGGGCTGAGCAGAGTGAACTGGTTTTCTCACATCCCTCAAGAATCAGTAGTTGGTGAAAAGAATGTAAACATTCATACAGTAAAAGCAGATCAAAAGAAGCCCCAAGACCTTAAAATTAATAAACCAACAAACCCAAACAAAACTGCACAGCTATGTGCATGGCTGATCAGAAAGAAAGAATTTCAAACATTTTTTTTTGAAGGAAGGAATAATAAAACAAGTGTATTAAAAATAAGACTTCATTAAGTGCTGCATAATAGAACAAGAAAAAGATGACACCAAATAGAAGGCAAGCAAACTGTTCTGATGGAGAGACACCCCCCAGGTCCCCACCCCAACCCCTCAGAGCAGCAGCCAGGGGTACTAACTCTGCTTTCCATCTGTTGTCCAGAACGCTACCTCTTTGCCCTGCAATTTCATGATTTTCTGGAAGCTCCCATCCTTCCTTTTCAGCAGGCCATTTTGGAAAGCTTTGGGTTCTGTTACTTGTGCCCCCCATGCCGCTAGTACAGTTACATGATTTTTAGTTGTTAGCTTTCCCACCGGAGCATGTCTCAGCAGTATGCTTTTCACACAAGGTTATGTTTCATTTTCTGAAGGTGACGTTACCAGTTAGCCATCAATATTAGATGACTTTTGGGAGTGAAGAAAGAATTTTCTTTTCCTTCTTATGTATTCTCTGGCATTGTTGCTTGGCTTCTATAGGTATTAATTTAGGTTGTTTTTCTTTTTGTTTGTTTGTTTGTTTATTTGTTTTTCTCCAGGGGTTGTGGTTACAATATGAAGACCTAAACAGAGTAGTGTTTCCAAAATCTTATTATCTATTTTATAAAGGTCTCGATATCTGAGCTATAACACTTATGGTTAAGTCTAAATATTTGGGCAAAGAAATCTAGATATTCAATTATTATTTATTTGCTTCAATTTTTATTTCATTTATATTATTTATATGTGTAGGCCCAGGCATGTCACAGCATGCAGGTGGTGATGACAGGACAATTTTTGGGACCAAGTATATCATTTCATCTTGTGGGTCTTGGGGATTAAACTCAGGTTATCAGGTTTGGCAAAAGATACCTTTTGCCAGCTCAGATATTTATTTTTAAATAAGGATACATTAAGGATATTATATGGCTCTCGCTTCGTTCTCTGCAGTTAAAAATACGTTGAGCTAGAAATTTTGCCTTAAGTGTATTGTGGTGGTTTGAATGAATATGGCCCCCATAGGCTCATATATTTGAATGTCTGGTTCCAAGTTGGTAGAACTGCTTTGGGAAAGATTAAGAGATGTAGCCTCATTAGAGGAGGTGTGTCACTGGGGGTGGGCTTTGAGGTTGTTCTCTCTAGCTTGTGGATAACATGTAAGCTCTCAGCTACTTACTGCTCCAGTGCTCCTGCCGGCAGCCATGCTTCCCCGCTGTAATGGTCGTGGACTCACACTCTGAAACAGTAAGCAAGCCCTAATAAATGCTCTCTTCTATACGTTTTCTGGTGTGTCTTCACAGAAAAAACAAACAAACAAACAAACAAACAGTAACGGAGACAAATATGCTTGTGAAAAATCATCACAGTAAAGTAATAAGAATATCTGCCTTTCATCTGATGTCCTTCTGTGGTCTTTTCTTCCCAGGCTCTCCTGCCATCCCAGGCAGCCACCCATCTGACTTCTTCCTTTTGCTCTTCTGCTCGGGGTGGTGCTGGAGTTTAAACTTGGGGCCTCATGCGTGTTAACAAGCACTCTACCACCAAGCCACATGTCTATCTGTTTTCCAGCTACTGTCAAGCAGCCTGTATTTTCCAGACATATAAATAAGTATAATCCATACAGTTCCCACTCGATACTGTTTAGCCTCTGAAACCAGAATGAGGTTATATATGTCAACCTCTTACTTTTAAAAATAATTTCTTAGCAATGTTGTACTCTGTTGAAAACCTGTAATGCAGGCATGCACTTGCTGGTGGGTGCCGGAATCCTGCCTATAACAAATAAAGGCAGAGTAAGCACTCACGTGCAGATCTTTGTATAGAATGCTTTCACTCATCTTTGGAAAATGTGTAGGAATAGCATGGGTGGATCATGCATAACACTTTGCTTAAGAACCCGAAACTATTTTATAAAGTTGCTGTAGCTTTTTACCTTCTCGTCAGCTTTGAGTAAGCATTCCAGTTCCTTCCTACCCTTAGCAATAGTTGGTATGTTCAGGTGTGTGCGTATGTGTGTGCTTGCCTGTGCATATGTGTGCAGAGATGGGGGGGGGCATCAGATATTTTCTATATCTCTTTCTTCTCTTTTCAGTTGCTGTGGCAAAATACCCTGAAAAAAACAGCTCAGTGGCAAAAATGGTTTATTGTAGACCGCAGTTCCAGGTCACAGTCCATTAAAATGGAGAAATTACAGTGGCAGGAATTTGAGGAAGCTGCTCGCCTCACATCCAGGATCAGGGACAGAGAGCTGTGGAGGCGTATATGTTGTGCACAGCTCACTTTCTCTTCTTTCATACAGTTCAAAACCCAAACCAAGAGAATCATGCTGCTCACCTTTACTCTGGTTCTTCCCAGATCGGTTAACCTTGTCGAGACAATCCCCACTGACAGGACCACTGCCTACTCTAATCTAGAAAATTCTGTGTTCGGTTGTCTTGCTATGTGACCCATCATTTCTCTAGTAAACCCTGGGGTTATAGACACATACATTCAGGCTGGATTTTATTCATTTATATTTTGAGATAGGGTCTCACTGTCTAGCCATGGCAGGCCTGAAACTCCCTGTACAGACAAGGCTGGCTTCAAGTTCCCAGCAATCTGCTTTCCTCTGCCTTCCAGTTGCTGGGGTTAAAGGTGTGTGCTGCCACGCATGAAGGCCTAGATTTTTAAGTGGCCACTGGATGTATATAATCTGATGCTCAAGTGCTCCTAATCACTGAGCCATCTCGCCACCCCCAGACCAATCTTTCTAATGTTCTCCTTTCTTTGAACATTGCTTATTTTTGTTCATGTGTGTGCGTGTACAATTGTGTATGAAGCATGTGTGCACGTCAGGGTTGGTCTTTCTCCTCTACCTTGTTTGAGGCATGGTCTCTCTTGCTGTTTGATGCTACGCTGTGTACTGTAGGATAGTTGGCCTGTGAGCTTCTGGGAAGATTCTCCTATCTTGCCATAGCAGTGTTTTCCATATGACCAGTTCTTATATGGGTTCTGGGGGTCTGAACACCAGTGGCCACGCTTACATATGAAGTACTTTTTTAGTTCTTGGCGCTGCCTTGATGGTCCATGTTTGCCACTGCTAATAGATAAAGACTAGTTCCCACTGCGGTTTTATTTTGTATCTGACAAATGACTAATTATGTTGAGTAAATTTCTATTTGCCTTTTTTTTTTTAAAAAAAAACTATACATCCTTTTGTGGAATATTCAACTCAATTTTTACTTGGACCATTTGTCTTTTTTATTGTTGAACAGTAAAAGTTTTTAAAAAATATAATTCTACATAGATGTCTTTTGTCAAATAAGTGCATTGTAAGCATTTTCACTCCCTCTGTGGCTTATATTGGGATTCTCTTAATAGACTCTTAATGAGATTAAATTTTGGTGAAATATAATATATCATCATTACTTTTTGCGGCTTGTGCTTTTTAAAAAAATACCTCAAAGCCTTTAAACTTTCCATTTTTAAATAGAAGCTCTTATGTTTAGATTGATGATGTGTTTTGAATTGTAGGAGAAATTATCCTTGCAGCCTCATTGAAAAATAACTGATTCTACGCAGGACACAAGTGCCTGGATATTACTTGTTGTGTTGAAGTTATTTGCCTATTTTCATACTAATGCCAAACTGCCTAGATTACCTACAACAATCCCCCTTCTCCGGGTACCAATTGTCTCAGTTACTTTTCTATTTAAATGCGACAAAATAACTGATAGAAGCAACACAGCGAAGGAATGGTTTATTTCGGCTAATGATTTCATTTGTCCTGGTTGGGAAGTATGGCTGGGAGTGCCTGGTGGTGAGAAATACAGTCTATGGCAGTGGAGACATGGCTGCTGCTTCTCAGATTGTGGCTGACCAGAAAAGCAGAAGTGGCTGTAATCTACAAAGCCTCCTCAATGCTTCACAACCTCTCAAAACAGTGCTGCCATTTGGACACCCAGGGTTCAAATACATTAGCTTATGGAGGTTGCTTCATGTTCAAGCCATAACAAGTACTGATTTGCATTTTGTTTCAGTAGTTTAGGGGGGTTCTTTACATCAAGAACCAATGTTGTGCCTATTCTGTGGTAGTATTTGTCCATACTGTAAATAGTAAGGGAATGGAACATCTGTTAAATGCAGTTCAATGAAGAGAAGGTAAAAAGAGCAATGATGCAAAACCCCTGGTAAAAAAAAAAAAAATTTAATAGAATATTAATATACTTGAGACTGTCACACAGAAAGGATAAGCCAAGACTTAAATTGAGTAGGAAGCTCGCAAGCAGAGAACAGAAAGGGATGTGTTATGTTTGAGGATTCACGTTCATGCTGAAATAAAATTTACTTTAGTAGATGCAAAGAGGTCTAGATAAACAAATATGTGGGAAGTCAGACTCACCTCGGAGCTGTGACACTCCAAGATGTGGTCAAGTTTATCTTTGGCAAAGGAGAAATATGTCTTCAGTAGAAAGTGTGGGATTTATAGAAATATGGGAGTAAGCATTATTAAGAACACGTATTAAGAGGATCAAGGACACTGTGCTAGAAGGCAAAACTGGAAAAGCATATCATACTTCAGTCTCACAAACCACCTCTGAGTGAGATTCAAACCTCAGTACTCATTAGAGTTATTGTAGAACTTCAAAGTTTGGTCCACATGCTCTTTCAGATCTTGTGTTGTGAAAAATGTAGTTTTGTGAGCTGTTACCATTAGGGAAGCTGGATGAATAATATGAAGAAAATGTTCATTCTCGTAGCTTGTCTAAAGGTCTCAATTTATTTCAAAATGAAAAGATTTTAATAATAAAAATGTCTGAGCAACTAGATTAGATTTTGTGAGGTTAGGACTTAGAGTTTTATTAGATTTTTGCTATGGAGAGCCTCTGGTTTTGCTTACTGAAATAGTAATGCTTGGAAGCACCCAAAACGCCAAGTATCCAAATCCTTTTAAATGAGCAACACATGCTTATATATTTCCTAAGATGCCCGGAAACAGTGTGTTCACAAAGACAAGGAACGGTGTAATCCAGTGTGTAATGAAGAGTCCTGCAGGTTCTAGTCTTTGAAGATGTAATGATGACGAAAGTGCCATTTCTGCTCCTACTGGATTTAGAATTCAGAGCAAAAGGATAAGCAAACGATGTTTGCCTCATGGTATTACTTGATCTACATGAAAAATAAGTAGGTCAGGAAGGATGGTGTGAGGCTCATTCTGGGTAGAAGGGAGTTTCTGAAGTCCCCCAGCCATTAGCAGCTCCAGTGAAATACTTTATTCAGTCATTCGTTAGTGTATGTGGGAGATTGGTTCCAGAAGCCCTCCTACCCTTCAAGCTCAGGTCGCCTAAAGAAAACGACATAGCGCTTACAGGTAACTTCAACACAGCTTCTGATATAGTGCACTTCGGAATATCTTGGATTTTTTGTAATACCTAACAAAATAAATGTTACCCAAATAGCTGGTATACAACATAGTTTAGAAAGCAGCTACAAGAGAGTTTTCAGTATATATGGTACCTCCTTTTTCACAAACACATTTCCCCTGCAGTTGGTTGAGTCTGCTGACATGGAACCCACAGGTATGAAAGACCAACTGTGCCTATGTAACTCAGCTGTCTTGTCTATATGGAAAAAAAAAAAAAGCTTTGATTAGCCGTTTTCTCTTTTTAACCTGCCGTGATCAAATGACACGCAAGGACTTTATCTATTGTAAACAAGATGGAGATGCCTTGAAAGGCTCATTACTGTGCAGTGTATAGAATTGTTTTGTTATAGTTTGTTATAGACGTAGTGTATTTGTGGTTACTTTTAATGAGAGCAGGGGCATGGATGTAAAATCTTGCCATTGTGTAAGGTGAGGTGTTATGGTCATGATTTGCTTGCCATAACACTGAAAAAGAGACCTCAGCGATGACATATAGAAACCGTGAAGTGGAGTAACAACAAAAGTAGAGCGAATATTTTCTATCATGTCAGTAAAATACATTCTTTTAAAAATTGTTTTTGGGAGATTTGTATCATAGGTGGTGTCGATGTGCTAATTATAGCTCAGCTTAGAAACAAGTTCATTAGCTGAAATATTCATAGAGATCTGTGTCTCTGTGGAACATGTTGAGCTCCAAAATCTTTAAAATTTGATTTTATGCCACTTAGGTGCAAATGTTTAAAATATCTTTAGATAGCATCTTTCATAACCCAAAGTGTTTGTTTTAATCTAAATTAAATAATTTAATCGTGTATATTTCTAAATGTAATACCTTGTATTTCACTCTGGAGTCTTAAAGAATGATGTGATTTCAGAAGTTTCCCTCATTGTGTTAGGATTAAGTGAAAGAGGAATTACTTCATTTTGACAAGTGAACCACAGTTTGACACATGTTCTCAGGGGCCTTTGGCTTTCTGCACTGAGGTGGGGTCTCTGTCCTTTCCTGTGGAATAGAGCCCAAGTAGCCTAGAACCAGTGACACGTGAGCAGCCCTTGTAACGTCTGAGGGCAGATCAAAAACAAATCATGCAACTCTCTTCAGCTTGTCCTGGGCTGCTCTTTAGGCAGAGAGCATCTACCAAATCAACCTGCAGCAAGACCACTTCACTCGAGGGCCCATGAGTAGGTGTTCCATTCTACCTCAGCTGAAAGCCCAACCACTCAGTCCAGTAAGGCAGTCCGTTCACAACGGCCAGTGTGCCTCTGTCACTGTGACAGCAAAAAGGCATTCCAACTGCTCAGCCAGCGCTTCTTCCATATCAGGCTCAAAAACTAAGACAGAAAATAAAAAAGAAATGTCCTTAAAAGCCAATTCACTTACTGAAACAGGTGGTGGCATGCATACTTTAGTGGTATCCAACAACTCCTTGACTGGACTTAAGACTGGCTCAATTGGTGGACATCATGTCTGGTACTGGAAACCTAGCTAAGCACTCAATGCTAGTGAAGTCACAGTTATTGGAGGAGAATCTACACCCTTTCATTTATTAAACCAACAAACGCTCTAGTAACAGTCCATAAACATTTGTCCTTATACACAGAGATAAGTTTAATTTTCACCCCTCGTTAGGGAAACGTCTTTTTGCAACACACAGAGACCGCTACAGAAAACCGTAACAAATCAAAATGCAGAGGCGTGGAACCCACTCCCAAGTGGATACATTTACAAAACACTCCCACACCTAAGGCTCAAGAGCGCTGCAGAAAAGAGGGCAGAAAAATTGTAAGAGGCAGGTCATGCAGTTTTCTGTGAGATTGTGTCTCCTAGCAACATCACAAGCTGTACCTGTAAAATCTCACCAACATGAGTGTTCAAATGCATGCTGAACAAGGATGGGTACGATGGACATGCCAAATTGGATGGGGAAACTAATATGATGCCTCAACTATACACAAAGAACAATTGGGGAAACCCGGGAAGAGGAGAGATGGTCTTCTCTAGTCTTCTCTAGGGAAGAACATACCAACTGGTTGTCTGCTGCCAAATGTTCAGCCTTGAAAACATACATACAAGTAGCATTATATGGACTGTGTGAATATATATATATATATATATATATATATATGTACACACACATATATATGTGCATACATATATGTGATATATAATATACACATTATATTTTAGAACATATATGTATATGTGTGATGGCTATTCTTGGTTGTCAACTTGACTACGTCAGGAATTAACTAAAACCCCAAAATGCAAGGGCATACCTGTGAGGCATTTTTGCTTAATCTGCAGTAGGAAGATCCACTTCTAGTCTGGTTCTTTAAGGTAGGAAAATATATGTTTAATTCAGATCTTTTGAGTGTGGAAAATCTACCTCTAATCTGGGCCACACCTTTTGCTGGGACACAGAAGATGGAAGCTATTTGTTCTTTGCCTGTTTGCTCTTGTCTCAGTAGAAAATTCTTTACTTCACTGGCATTAAAGCCCAATTCTTTGGGATTCTGGTGTATATTGAAGACTAGCTGAGACATCCAGCCTTATGGACTGAATAACCACTAAATTCTTGGACCTTCTGTTCATAGGCAGCCATTTTGGATTATCTAGACCACAATCTGTCTGTAAGTCAGTCTAATAAATCCCATATATATGTGTGTATATATATATATATATATATATATATATATATATATATATATCAGACATATACATTCCATATATATGTATACATACATATACATATTCTTTAAGTTCTGTTACTCTAGGAAAACCTAAGTAGTACAATATACATATACATGTATACATGCAATAACAATTATTGTAAAAAGAGGCAATTAATTTAAAGGTGAGAAAGGAGGGGGACTGTCGTTTGAATAGGACTCCCCTTCATAGACATGTGTTTGAATGTTTGGCTCATAGGGTGTGACACGATTAGGGGGTGTGACCTTATTTGTAGTAGGTGTGGCCTTGTTGGAAGAAGTGTGTCATTGTTGGGGTGGACTTTGAGGTCTCATATGCTCAAGCTAGACCTAGTGTGGCACACAGTCTCCTTCTGCTGTCTGTGGATCAAGATGAAGAACTCTCAGCTCCTTCTCCAGCACCGTGTCTGTCTGCACGCTGCCATGTTTTCTCACCATGATGATAATGGACTAAATCTCTGAACTGTAAGCCAGCCCAAAATAAATGTTTTCTTTTATAAGAGTTGCTGTTGTCATGGTGCTTCTTCAAAGCAGTAGAAACCAAAACCAAGCCAGGTATGCATGAAGATATGGAGAGAGGAAAGGAAAAGGAGAATGTAATTATATTATAATCTCAAAACTTAAACACAAGATGGGGGGAAAGATACTGCCCTTGGTAACCACTTTAGTGAGGGGTAACTAGAAAAGTCAAAACCACCTCTGAAACCATCACTAAGCAGTTGCAGGTTTGAAGGTCTTTCAGAAGGCTCACCTGCATTCCACAGAAGTTAATAACTGGTTTAATTTCACTTGTCTTCCGGGTTTCACATATGTTTATCTAACAGTAGTCACTTCAGTCGTATCTTTAGTGAGGAGGACTCGGCTTAAATACAGTCATCAAGGGAGCAGCTGCTGACAAGGAGGTGAGTCTCAGTGGACTGGAGACTAAGGCCCAGTTTCCCTGCTTGCAGCCACCTGCTTCCATGAGCTGAGAAGGCCTGTGAATGGAGATTGTTGGAAGCAGTCAGTAGGAAAGAAAATAAACTATACGCATTTTGAAAACCTGATATTTATGGGGAGAAAAAAAAATTGAAGGTCCAATGTAGAGTACAGTTAAGAAGGCAATTTGCAAATGATTTAGGATGTCTGAATGTGCAGTTTTATATCTGAATGGGAGAACATTTGACACCCCGGCATGTAGAAAGCAAATGAGGTTGTGCTGGGAAAGAAGCTTGTTAAGAAGGGACTTCTTGGCCTCCACAGTGCTAAGAATGAGGTAGTCAGAGTTGCTGGGTACATGCAGAGTGTGCTCCATACAAACTTGCCATTCTTAGGGACCCATGTTTCTCCTCAAGCAAGATGCGGTATCGTGTCATATACAAAATCAGGTTCACTGTGTATGAAAGTGTTGCAGGACTGCATGACCATTCAACAGGATACTCTGAGAGTGCAAGGATTGAATTCATTCTCTGAAACTCACAAATGCCTGCCCTTATCTGCCAACTTTTTCCTGCCACTCTAATTAAACTAATTAGAGACATGCAAATTAAAAATGAGGGTATCTGGGAAAGGAGAAAAGAAAGGCATGAAGGGAAGGCCAGCTCTTTAGCTGAGAAAGGTAAAACAATGCTGTGCCGTGACTTTAGCAATTTAGTTTTAATTAGAACTCCCTGCTCACAATCTGGGACAAATGTATGTACTTAACAAGGTTCCCAGGCTGGTCTTGTTTTGTTTTAAGCAATGTATAAAATGTGTACTCTTGCATTTTGAGTCAAAATTTTCAAAATAATGTCTACGATTATGGGAAATACCTAAGCTGAGAAGGCTGTTATGAAACAAAGACAGTCTCTTAAGATTTCCACTCTGGACCTAGAAATAGTGCTGTTTTCTGTGGCTATGCAAAGTTTAATTAAAGCTTAAAATTAGACTTCTGCTATATGTATATATATCCCTCTCTCCCAAGCTGAGGCTGAATTCTAAGCATCAGAGGAAAAGGACCACAAATTCCCCTGTGCTCACTGCGCCCTTATCTGGGCATCCAGCTATAGCTCTGTGGCAGAATCCCAGAGTTCCTCCATTGCCTGTTGTGTTAGTGGGGCCTCTCAGGCCCCTCCAAGGGTGTCCACACCACCATCCCCTTACACAGGTAATGTGTACTTGTTATCCTCTCTGAGCCTTCCTCCTGTCTGTCACAGTGTCCTCCCCTGCTGTCCTCCACACAACAGGCAGCCATCTCCAGCAATCTTTCAATGTAATTGAAACCCCTCCATCATCTGCAGTTCTGCTACTTTTAAGAGATTATGTGGGGTGCAAGTCACCCTCACTGTGGCCACCGTCCTCTGGCTCTGTGACAGTTTCTGTTAGCCAACCTCACTCTCTTGGAGTTCTCTGAGGAGAGGCAACCGTCATGTCTATCTTAAAGTGTTAGCCTGGAAGCTAGAGACAGAGGTCCACATTCCAGGTTCTCCTAAGTCTTCTCTGAAGAGGCAGCCATTTGAGATCTGATGGCTCCCCAAGTGTTCAGCAGGCAGCCAGGAACCAGTCTCTTCCTATAGAAAACATAACACCTGTCTCTACAAGAAATACCTTCAAGTCATTCTTCTCTTGGCCTGAGGCCTTTGTGTGTATGCGTGTGTGTGTGTGTGTGTGTGTGTGTGTGTGTGTGTGTGTGTGTATGAGTGTGTACAAATAAGAAAGAAATGCTCAGTGAGCAAGAGAGACAGAGCATCAAGCTCTTCTCTATTCCTACTCCCAGTGGTCTTGAAAAATGCCCACAACATTGTGTGATTTTTCTACCTTGGTGTTGGTGGCAAGACTTGTTGGCTAAAGAGCTAGCTTGGCCACCTTTGACTAAGTCTTGTAGGGATGCATCCAGAACATGTTTGTGACTGGGGAAGGTGATGAGAGTCATGTTTCATTCTTACATTTGAACTTTAGTTATGTTTTGGAAAGAAAAAGGAAAGGTTCATTTCATACCTCATTGCATTTCAAAGTGGACCTTATTAAGTAGCAGTAAATAGATAATGAATAATGAAGTTAGAGAACAGTCTTGAGAAATGGGCTTTCAGATTACTTTTATATTAATTCTGGTCCTCAACAATTTGTATTTCATTATGGAATTCTTACTGAATTCTATGAGACTGTTAGCAGAGCTTCTTATCACAGAAAAAGACTTCTCCTTTTCCTTTCCTTTCCTTTCCTTTCCTTTCCTTTCCTTTCCTTTCCTTTCCTTTCCTTTCCTTTCCTTTCCTTTCCTTTCCTTTCCTTCCATTCTCTTCCCTTCCCTTCTTTTCTCTCCCTCTCTGCATTCTCTTCCCTTCACTTCACTCCTTTCCATCCCTTCCTCCCTTTTCCCTTTCTCTTCCTCCTTCCTGCTCCACCTCCTGAACTTATTTCTCTTTCTTCTCATTCTGCTTTCTTTTGCTGACTCCACATCTACTATCCCCACTATCTTTTAACTTGATATCTTTTTGAGGCAGCAGTGGAAATCTTTCATAATTTCTAACACATTATAACTAGTTGAGGAAAGAGTATGCAAACCAGAGTATGCAAACTAGAGTACGCAAACTAGAATACGGTGTAGCAAATAGCTAAGAAGAGAAGAGAACATAGGAACTTTTCCTAGAAGTTGACAGAGGTGGCTTAAAGAGACTGTGAATTCGGCAGTAATTGTCAAGCTAGCAACCAGGATGAAAGAGGAAGTGTTTAATCACTTATCAACCTATAGAATCTATGAGAGAGAGAGAGAGAGAGAGAGAGAGGAGAACCTCTAATTAGACAGTAAAACCATAACCATTGCTTGTAACAAGGATGGACAGAAATTACCCCTAAGGGTGAAACATGAAAAGCAAGCCCAACAACCATGTCTTAGTGGACACAGCATGTATTCTATGAGGTTTCCTAGAGCAACCTTTGGCACATAGCAGATGGTATTTGTCAAGACTCAGCTCAGCAATGATTTGATGAGCCTCTACTATTTCTGTTAGACAGAAATCTTCTTTAAAAGCTTCGTGGAGGAAATGACAGCAAATGATTTCGGCCTCTTGGTTTGAACACAGGCAAACACTTAGACCCACATACACACGGCGTATATTAAATGTTAGCTAAGGGCCATATCCCACTGAGAGAGGAAGCAAGCACAGTCCATAAAATTAACTCTGTTCCAGAAAAAATAAATCATGGCAGTCTGTTCTCAGTGCTGTCTTTAATCAGTGCCACCACTTCAGGAGACTCAGAAATTCCTTGAGTGCAGGGAGGCCATCCAGAGGCATGGAAAAGCTGGGTGAAGTTTGGAGCTGACTTCTTACTAATGTGTAACTCTTTTTACAAAAGACAAAACTACTGTAGTTTTAAATTTTAGTTCAAAGTTTATATTTTTCAATAACATGGAGGAAGATGTCCAAGATCTGTATTTTCTATGGCAGCTATTATAGCAAAGTTCTTAATACATTTTAAGTACTTTGTTAATTTTGAAATGTTACAGAATTCAAATGGTCAAGAGTTCATAGAAAGTGAAGCATAGTGTAGCTTTCCAGAGACTGGAGCCCCCAGAGTGCCCAAGAGCACTCTGATCTGACATTTCATATGTGCCCTAGGACCTCAAGCACTTTATTGTATTTGACCTGTTTCAGATTCATACTTAGAAAAACATTCTCATTGGTTCTTTCAAAATACAGTGTTAAAGGCCCTAGTGTTTTCTATTGTCTCTCTCACTGATCCATATTCCTATAAGATTCAATAAGAATGTATGACTAAGAAACTGATTCTGTGTTCAGTTACTGTGATGTTACGTGTTAAAAGGTTTCTGAATGCTTAGTTTCAATCTCTGTCTATGCCCTGAAGCCTGGAAGCTGTTTACAAGTGAGTTTGAGGCTCATGACTCTAAGAGATATGGTGAGATTTAAAGTTAGATTTGAGGTGAGATGCTCTTTGACTCAGCATCCTCTGGAGGATGTAACTCCCCTTTCTGGCCATTTAGTAGGAATTATGTTGCTTATGACATGGAGACAGAAGGCAAACACAAGAGCCACGTTAGCCCCAAACTTTGGGGAGCTTCAGAACAAAATGAAAATACAAATCTGTTTCTTAAAAAACAAAACAAGGCAGAGCATAGTGGCACATCCCTTTAATCCCAGCACTAGGGAGGCAGAGATCTGTGAGATCAAGGCCAGCCTGGTCTACACAGTGAGTCCAAGACAGCCAGGGCTCCATTACACGGAGAAACCCTGTTTTGAAAAACCAAACCAGCCAACCAACCAACCAACCAAACAAACAAACAAACAAACAAACAAACAAGTAAAAACCATAAAACATTCAGAATGAGTAACATTCTTATGAGTAACATGACAAACATCTTTCTTTGGCCTCTGCACATCAGTGGTTGTGCACACACATATATGTACACACACACACACATACGTGTACACACAGAGTTCAGATGACTACACTGGACACTCTGCTTATTCTATGTTGGATTCTTGCTTACTCTGATATCCAACTCAGATCCATAGTGTTTGGCATGGCTGCTTTGATGGAGCCAACTAGATAAGGCTGTTTTGTCACTCCTTTAACTGCCCCCTTTTAAAAATGTGCTGATGTTAAGAGAATTTTTTTTTTAAATAAAAATCTCTGCCATTCGTTCTGCCACCCTTGACCTTTGTTTACTTCATCATTTCTTCAGTTATAGAAAATATCCTGTTTTGGTGTCTGCAGCCCATATAGCTTTAATTTATTTTTCTGCACAGATTATTTCTTCAAAGTACCTTTACGTTTCTCTTGGCTTGGTTCCTTTCACCATTCTTTTACTGAATAATGTAATGTCTGTCCAACAGCTCCGACATTACCCAGCTCTTCTCTGCATCTTGTCCAGCGGGGCCTTGTACAACATCGACATTACTCTCACACCGTGCGCTTCCCTAGAAGAGGCTGTTATTCGTGGCTTATTGTGCTGGTCAGCATGGGGCTTGCCTGTTGATCTATAAGCAATAATATATAATGTGACAGGCATCCAAGACCACTGCAGCAGTTATCACGATCAAAGTTCAGTCCCTCCAATGTAATTTATGAATTACGTTCAGAAGCTTTTTGAAGAATCCAACTACATGATAATTACAACAGTTAATGCTCACTGAGAATTTACATGCCAGGCTCTGGAGTGAATTCATTCAATGGGAGTGAACTCACTGATCATCTTAGCAATCTTGGGAAGTAGGTATTCTTTTTCTGTTTCCACAGACGGTTTAACTCTAGGATCCTTGCTTGTGAAACGGGAGAGTTGGTTTTCATTTGTAATATTTGTTGATAAAATAAAAAAGTTCTGGGTTCTAGGCCGGGAACAGACACATGCTAAGTGGGTACTCTACCAGCCCCCCAAAGCAGCTTAGTCGTAAGGTTAAGAAAGACCCAGCTACGCAACACATTAGAACTGTACTCGAAACAGTGATCTCAGGCTGTGACCTGTCCTGAAACCACCCTGAGAGTTTCCGAAAAACAGATGTCTTGGCTCCATTTGAGGAATTTCTGGCTTGGTGGATGAGTTGGTTAATCTCACTTGTTAGCTTGATGAGATGTAGAATCATCTATAGAATGGGTTTCAAGTACCACCTCTCTGTGTGTGGGTTATCTTGATGAAGTTAATTGAGGTGAGAAGATCCACCCACAACACTATCCTTAGAATGTGACCCTGGCCTGTCTGAAAAGAAGATGAGCAGTGCACAAGCATTCAGGGCTCTCTGCTGTTATGATACAGTATGAGCAGCTTCCCCTACCTCCTGGCTGGACTTTCCCACTACAATGGATTGCACCCTGAACTGTGAGCCAAAACATACTTTTCTTTTCTCAAATTGTCTTTTTGTCAGAATAGTTTGTCACAGCAACAGAAGAACAACTAAGACAGCAATGCCAGGTGATACCTGTGAGTTTGTGTTTCTGTCATTTCCCAAGATGAGAATGCAGCTGCACAGGGCCGAACTCAGTTCTGGGAGAGTCTGAGGTCCTTCAGGACTGAGAAAACCCCAGGCAGAGACCTATAAAAACAGAACCTCTGCTCACTGAACTGTATCAACTTCAGACTTCTCCCACACAAATATACGTTTCTGATTATTGCACTTGAAAAAAGAAAGCATCGTTTATTTCATTGTAAGATGTAGAAACTGTATTTATTTTGTCCTGCTGATTCTGCTTTGGGAAAATACAGAGCCCTCCCTTTTTTAGAGACATAGGAAAACTGAGTAAGAAGCATAGAGTTCCCATATACTCTTTCCCCTCCAGCACTGAGGTTTCCTGCCAGTGGCGACATTTAAGGCTATAAACTTCCATTGACACCTCAGTGTCACATAGAAACTGAAGCTCACAGATGAGTCTTCCTTTATGTTTTGCATTGTGTTCGTTTGAATAAATGCATCATGGCTTGTATTCAAAAATCTTACCCGAAATTAAATTAATTGCTACTAAGTAATCCATGTTTTGTGTTTTTCTTTGTTTTCTTTGGAACACGTACTTTTCCTCAGCAGTAAAATAATATTCATCTTGCTGAAAGGACCCATCTGCTCCCGCTGCACCTCTCTCCCTCCTCCTCTACAGATACCCATATATTATTGTTTAGCTAAAGAAGGGATGATAGAAAGAGCTCATTGGCTAATTTAAATTTTGTTCAAAGGTAGGAAAGTCCCCATAAAAGATGCTTTGCTTCAGATTTCAATGGCAAATCAGCCGTGGGATTAAATGGATTAGTGTAAAAAGCTTTCTCGAAAAGAAAAGAAAATCCATTCTTATTTTTCTTTGAGTGAATGTGTCTGCGATTTCAATGGCCCTGACGGTACCAGTGAAGCAGCCACCACACAGATGGTCAGTAACAGCTGTCCTGCCACGCTGGGGTGGGCAGTGACTGGACTCAGTGCAGAATGCAGAAGATGGCTTGTCGTGTGTGAGTCTTTTCATTGTTTGTGGGGTGTCCTTTCACAAGGCTGCTCTGCAGCATCAGTGTGGTTGACAGGCAGGGTGCTATGGCAGAAAGACATAAGGGCCTTTGGATTCGGTCCAGTCTAGGTTTGAATCCTGGCTTCGAAACTTGGTTCATCACCATCTCAGAGACTGTTAATGTGGTAGAGAGCAGTGACCAAGCCTGCCTTCTCTATTATGTGAAGCTTGCAAGGGGCTTACAACTGCCAAAAGCACTTCAATAAAGTAGCCATCTAACTGTCCATAAAGAGAACAATTCATTCATTCATTCATTTATTCATTCATTCATCTATCTTTATTTAATGCTCTTTTTAGTACTTCATATAGGTATTTCAGAATATCAATAGTTCTTTTTCTGTTACAGCAGCCTTCTTTAATTAATTAATTAATTAATTAATTAATTAATTAATTAATTAATTAATTAACTTTGTATCCCTATGGTAGTCCCCTGCCTCCTCTCTTCCTGGTTCCACTCTCCCTTCCTCTTCCCTCACACTACCTCCCCTATTCCTCAGAAACGGGGAGCCCACCTACTCACCTACCCCAGCTCATCAAGTCACATCAGGACTGAGCATGTCCTCTTCCCCTGTGGCCTGCACCATGCAGAGAGTAACCAAAAAGCAGGCAACAGAATCCATGTAACAGACATCCTCCACTCCCTTTACTAGGGAACCCACATAAAGCCTGAGCTGCTTATCAGCTACATTTATGTAGAGGCCTAGGTCTAGTTTATACATGGTCCTTGGTTGGTACCTCAGTCTCCACAGGCTCCTCTGGGCCTGGTTAGTTGTGTTCTGTTGGTCTTATGGAGCTCTTGTCACCTCCAGGCCCTTCTATCCTTCCCCTGACTCTTCCATAAGACTCCCTACATTTTGCCCAATGTTTAGCTGTAAGTCTCAGCATCTATTTCAATCTGCTGCTGGGTGGCACCTCTCAGAGGACAGAACCTAGCTACACTAGGTTCCTGTCTATGAGCATAGCAGAGTATCTTTAATAGTGTCAGGGACTGGCTCTCTCCCATGGGGAAGTTCTCGGGTTGGGCCAGGCATTGGTTGGACAGTCACTCAATTTCAGCTCTGTCTTTATCCCTGCACATCTTGTAGGCAGGGTAAATTTGGGGTAGAAGTTTTTGTGGGTGGGTTGGTGTTCTTCTCCCTCCACTGGAGTCCTGTCTAGTTAGAGGGTGGGTCCTTTTCAATCTCCATCACCGCTGTTACTAGGAGTCTCAGCTTATGGCTTCCTTCTTCATAATAATTTACTAGGTAAGATATCAGCCTGAAATGTTTTAGATGCAGATAGAAATATAGGTATAGCATAATACCTCTTTCAACTTTTAAAAGTTTTATACAGAAAGCAGTTGAGCACAGTAATGACATGGATCTAACATCCCAGCTAACTGAGCTAATGGGAGAATGATTTGAGTCCATGAGTTAATGGCTACCACAACCTCTACGAGCTGCCAGCAGAGAGAACAAAAGAGAATAAGAGACATTTTTACCCCTAGATGTCAACAAAAATTTTCTGCAGAGATTGTATGTTTTTTAGATTACTCTCTATACTAGTTTACATTTTCAATGACTTATTTGGAAATAAGAGAGAGAAAGTAAGAGTTATCTTCATGATGATGACAGCGATGATCAGCAATCACTAATGATTGCTTCATGTACAGTGGTCCTGGCTTTGCATTCTGAAGGACAGAGGGAGGAATGAGAAGCACACTCTGAGCTTAAGAGTGTTTCAACAGAGTTGCAAAGGGATTTGCTTGCCATCCATGTTTTTGGATTAATGTGCTTAACCCAAATTGGCATTCATCTCATGAATCAGGTATTTTTTTTCTCTTGATTGCCACATCTTTTAACATAAATATCCCAGCACAGTACCATTTTTTTTTTAAAGGACAAAGAATAAAGTCCCAAATTTTGAAGTAAAGACCATTAAAATGATGGGAAATAATAAATAGCTTAAGTAGGAAAATAATTGCTTTAAAATAATCTTATCAAAATTTCCACATCCCACAGGAAGGCATCACCTCTTCCTGCTCCTATAGGACAAGTTGCTTTAAAGCTTTACTTCTATATCCCTTTCTTCTATCGTGGCCTAGAGACCCTTACCCTGGCTGGTTTTCTAGGTTAATGTGAACGCAGTTAGGCCATCCATTTTGGGACTGGTGGCTGGTGCTGCTTTCCATGTCTGCGTGATCATGAGAGGGAACACATAGACAGAAGATGACACTGTGTTGGATCTCACCCCATCGTCACACCTAGGACAAATGGGATCCTGTCCCTTGTATGAAACACCTCAGCTCCTTCCCTCATTGCTTTAAATATCCCTTGTCCTAAGGTAAGGTACAAGGATACTCGACTTTACCAAAAGCATTTTCTTTGCTCTAAAGTTCTTACCAGCTTAGCAGCCAGACTCATGGAATGTTTAGAACGTCAAGATGCAGCACAGGGCAGGCCCTAATGTCTTGGCCATACTGTAGGTAGGGGAGATGGTGTATCCATCCGTCATGGTGTTTACTAATAGCTGAGATGTTTCTACCTGTTCATGACACCAGAAACCTGAATCACAGCTGTGTTGTGCTTGCTGCCAACACCTCATAATTTATGTGTGTAGTTGAGACCTGATAGCAGCTTATATATTTTTTTCCTCAGTTTGAAACCTATCTTTCGAGGATTTATACAAGCAAAAATTATTTATTTTTCAAACTTTATTCAAATCATTGTCATAGTTGTGCTATGTGGGAAAACATAAGTGAGAAAACATTTACATAATATACTTTTGGAAAAGAAAGCAAACTATAATAAATCCTATTTACTCCTTTCATTTTCTGTCTTTGAAGAAAAACTTTTTGAAAAGGGTATGCTTCTTATCAATTCATAGTAATTTTTCTCAAGGATTTGGTTAGTCAATGTAATAGAAAGGAAAATGCATTCTATTTTATGCATATGCACTTAAGAGTGATGAAATATAGTGTTACTTTAAAACACAAAACTTTTATGTCATTGGAAATTTAAGGCAGGATATTGTGATCTCCCTTTCAAAGTAAAAGTTGCTATGGCTATGATAAAATACCATGACTAAGAGCAAGTTGAGGAGAAAACGGTTTATTTGGCTTACACTTTGACATTGTAGTTATCCCTGAAGGAAGTCAGGACAGGGACTCAAATAGGGCTGAAAACAGGAGGCAGGAGCTGATGCAGAGGCCAAGGAGGGGTACGGCTTACTGGCTTGCTCCCTAAGCTTTGCTCAGTCTGCTTTCAAACAGAACCCAGGACTACCATCTTAGAGAAAACCCTTCCACATAAATCACTAATTAAGAAAATGCCCTACAGGCTTGTCTACAACCTGATCCTATGGAGGTGTTTTCTCGGCTGAGCTTCCCCGTTTCAGATGATTCTATCTTGAGTCAAGTTGAATTAAAACCAGCCACTACCCTCCCTTTCATGGTTGTCAGTTAAATCATTTCTACTGGTCAAATGAGGGTTTTGTGGTACATACCCATAGGCAGAGGCAGAGCCCCAGGGGGGCACAGTCAACAATGGAACAGTGGTGAGTCTGACAGTGAGTGCTAGCAAGGTTAAAGTCTACCTGGATTCAACTCACTCTGGTACTGAGTACACAGCATTATTGAGGCAATATTGTCCACAAGGATCTCACAGCTGGCGGGGGGGGGGGGGCAGAGATAACTTGCGTAATCTATACTAGATGATACTGTGGGACACATGATTCTTTTCGGAGGAGAGTTTGAGCATTAGTGAGAACATATAATTAGTGAGCCATAATGCTATAGTTTGAACTACATGTCAAATTTTCTGGAGGTGGGTCAGGTGTCCTATGAGGCATTTAAAATTGGAAAGAGTATGACAGAGACAGAGTGAGAGAATTTCAGGAGGAGAAATGGGAAGTGTGGTACAATGTTGAATGTGTGGAGAATGAATCTCATGGTTTTTTTTTCTGATTGCTTGTTGCTGGAACTCTTATGCAACTGTTGAGACAAGTAGAGTAATTACTGAGGAAAGGAAACAGAGGATAGCAGGCAGAGCAGGAAGGAAATAGTCTTAGTTTTAGACCCACTGCTTTACTATTGCTTCTGGGTCCAGCTGATACTTGGAACCCATAGTAGAGACTCTGGATGGGCTTAGACATCTGTGGTACATTTCCTGTGGAAGCCATCGGGGGAAAAAGCCATTTGAGGCCTGGATTCTGATAAGTAGGTAGAAGGCTAGAAGAAGGGTGCCAAATTTCATGAGAAAGCACTATATTTCCAGTTGGTGTAGAGGCAGGGGAGGGTCACCAAGGTGCTGGTAAAACATGGCACTACAGAGAGGATTTTAGCCATTTCGTACAGTTTGCCTTTTTCACCACCTTACCCAGCCACTGATTTGGATGATACCATCCATATTTTCTGGATATAAATGGACCAAAGTCATGCAGATGTGAGATACCAAAGCTTGCCTTTGCACAGTCTATCTCAGGGGTCCATTGTTTGGGATAAATCCTAAAATATCCTGAAGGAAGGCTCATTTGTTAAGGAGTTGCTTGCAGCTTTTGAGATACTATTAGACCACATGGCTCAAACTTCTTTCATGGAACTGATTCACTGATGAATTCATACTGAACAACTATTAGGATGAGAGCCACCGATGGACAAAGCAGGTTCATGGTAGAAACTCTTTAAAGGATGTATTTTGTATTCAAACCTTCCTTTTCTTTGCTCACAGGTTGCCACAGGGTAAGTAGCCTTGTCTGCCACATATTCCCACCGCCATGATAGTCTGATGACTTAGACCCAGAGAAGTGACCCAGCTAACCATGGGCTGAAGCCCCTGAAAACTTCAGCCTCAACTAATCTTCTTTCAGGATGCTTTGCATACACCACACACACACACACACACACACACACACACACACACACACGCGCGCGCGCGCACAGTAATAGATACACGAGACTGCCATATCCATGTATCAGATTGCTTTACATCCATGTTTGATTTGTAAATATACAAATCAGCTATGAAAGAATGTGATCTCTTCATCCTATAGCTAGAGCTAAATGTTTCTGTCTGGCTGAAACTCATATTAAAACTTGGTCCCCAGGGCTGGAGAGATGGCTGTGTTGAAGAGCAGTGGCTGCTCTTCCAGAGGACCCAGGCTAGATTCCCAGCACCCACAACCATCTGTACCTCTAGTTTTGGGGAATCTACATTCTTTTGGCTTCTGGGAACACCATGCATGCACATAGTACACAGACATGCATGCTGACTAAAAAACACACACACATACAATCAAAACCAAATAAAATAAAACCACCAAACCTAGCCTCCAGTATAGTGGTATGGAAAGGGAATAGGTCATGAGGGTGTGAACCTCACATATGAATTTAATTTCCCCATAAAAAGGCCGTAAGTGGCTAATTTGTCTCATTTCTCCAGGAGGATGGGGTAAAAAGCGTTATCTATGCAACAGAGAGAAAGAGAGACTCCAAATCTGCTACTGGCTGGGCCCCTCATTCCAATCTCCAGAACTGTGAGCAATACTTTTCTACTGTTTATAAATGATCTAACTGTGGTATTTTGTTGTAAGAGTTTGAGTCAATCATGTCTATCCTTTTCAGTTGACCTTTTTTTTTTTAGACCTAATTTCTCATGTATATATCTTTGAGGAGTAATTTGTTAGGATGTACCTTGCTCTGGGAACTGATTTGTGGAGTTTTTGAAATTTTATAAATTTATTCATTCATTTATTTATTGTGGGTGTATGTGAATAACTATGTCTGTGTGTGATATGCATGTGACATGCAGCACGGGTGGAAGGCAGAGGACAACTTTGTGAAGCCCATTTTCTTCCTCTACCATGCTGTAGATCTCAGGTGGTCAGGTTTAATAGCCAGTATCCTTATTCTCTGGGTCATCTTTTCTGGCCCTCAATCACTTTCAATGTAATTTAAAATGCCTTTACTTCGGGGTGTCTATATTGCCTACACTGCTCTCAAACTCTCAAGCTCAAATGATCCTCCTGCTTCAGTATCCCAAAGGCAGAGATTATACTATCATGCCTGGCTTGTAGAATCATTCTTAAAAACTTAAGTGAAAATATTTACGTATAACATAAGAACTAACAAAGAAAGTCTTACATACTTTAAAATGTCAAGAAATTTTGTTGTTAATACATCTGCAAGATGTTTTGCCCAATATATTAAAAAAAAAAAAAAAACAACGAACAAAAAACAAAAAAAACAAAAACCTGTTTCTGGCTAGGAGTGATGCCACACACCTATAACCCTAGCTCACGACATGCAAGGACGGGAGGGATACACAAGTTTGTGATTAGCAAGATTCAAGGAAACTAGAGCTATATAGTTGAACCCTGTCTCAATACGCAATGATAAGGGCTGGTGAGATGGCTTCTTGAGATAAGGGTGCCTGCTTTCAAACCTAAGCTCCTAACTAAATGCCCAGAGCTAATGGTACTTTGACCTCTGCAGGTGTGCCTCTCTGCACACATAATAAATAAATAAAATGCAATAAAAATGTAAAAGGCCAAAACTAGATAAAGACTTTTTTTTTTTTTTAACCTTGTACATTTCCTTGTTTCTCACCATTTCTGGAACAAAGCATGTTTGATATGCTTATTCACAGAGATGGTAGTTTCTTCTACTTTTTGAGTTAAGTGTAAATCTTTCAATTATTCTTTTTGTGTCATTGTTATAATGCTGGGAGTAGTTATTTTACATTTTTGTTTTCGTCTCTTGAATCCTCTTGAATGTTGTTTTAAGAGCGCTTCCTTCAGCATTTCTGTGGCCTATGCTTCTTTGCCTTTGTCCTAAAAAGTATCCACATCCTATTCTCTCAAACTCCCAGTTTCCGCACATTTAATCACTCCTTGTGAAACATGCCCATTGTAACTCCCATTGCCCCTGACCTGTGGCATCCCAGATGCTTCCTGTGGGCCAGACCCCAGGAGCTGACTTGTGCGCTACAGGAAGCATTGCTCTTTCTGTCTAGAGTTTAAAATACTTAGTGCAAAAATTCACCACATTATCTCTTGCTTATTGCGGTGATGGTTCTTATTCTTTTAGATTCCTCTCTTTTATTGGAAACAGACTTTTCATTCATTCACACTATTTGTCCTCCATTGATCAGAGAACATGTAGAGAAGAGTTACATAAGGAAAGTTTGGAGTCAGGCCATGGCATCTCCAATGAGAAATGTAGAGTGGAAGGACATAGAACTATGTCATCTTTCATTGTCTCCTGTATTGGAGGAAGTGTGTCACAACTTCCCACAATGAGAGAATATAACTTTATGTCCACACTTGGAACTTGATGTGTTTGATAGCCTGTAAACCCGTAATACTTCAGACAGAGTCATGGGGCAGAACTGCTCAGAGGCAACTCTGTCAGAAATGGTGATAAGTGGTTTGTCATGCTTTCCTGCTTAGTGGAAAGAAATGACATCATATATCAAGCCCGTAGGCTGCGGAAAGCCCAGTCAGCAGGAAGCCGACCTGTTATCACACACTCACTCACTCAACAAATATGCATGAGAGCCAAATCTGCATCCGGGCACCATGCTGAAGGCTGAGGGATGAGTTTTCAGGAAAGATACATTTGAGATCATAGAGGAGATAGACAGTCACCTTAAGTTGGGGTTGGGTTGGGTTGGGTGGGGGGGGGAGATACTCAATTCAGCCCCTGGAGATGTGGTGGGGTTATGACATATTAAAAATAAATTGCGAACAGCAAGAACAACAAAAAGACAACCCAAACTCCAGGAGATTGTATGAAGCTCATTCTTAATGAATGAGCAGAGGTTATGCAGCTAAAGTGTATTGTTGGCAGAGCTGAAAGAATGATTAAGAAGCTATAAGAAGCAGGGATGAATCACAGAAAAAGGCAAAAATTTAAATATCACATGGGGCATCACAACGTTTTAAGGGTTTCTAAAATGTAAATTGTAAGACTGGCTAGGGCAAAAGAGGTATGAGGTTGAGTGGCCAGAAATGAGGGCTGTGGAAATGGGCATGATGTTTTATTCATGTCAATGAGCTTGATTTTTGTGAAGACATGGAGTCGTAAGAAAGATAAACACTTCTGATATAACATATAGACAATGAAACGAATATACATGATATTATCATAGTGGTTGCCACACTGTTTAAATAAGAGTCCAGAGCCTTGTTTTGTTTGTAGAAGTTGGGAATAGTAGAACAAATAGATTTTAGAAGCAAAGTAATCTAGCCTGTGGTTTCATTGACTACCTGCAGGGATGAATGGGTGCCAACATCAAGAAGGGGATGTGTATTTTTAGTTAAACTGTTTGCTTGAGTGGCAATATCATGACATAGAGGACATCGGAACAGGGAAAATTAAAGGAGCAATCCATGATTATAGCTTTCAGTATGTTAAGTCCAGTTTTGACATTTAATTGAGTGTAGTTACACAGATTTTGTGGCTATCTTGGTTTAGTGTGAGTCAGACTCTTCAGTGAGGACTGCACTGCAGATTTGAACTTGGGGGCTATCGTGGCTAGTCTTATGTTAACTTGACGTGGGCTAAAATCATTGGAGAGGAGAGTGCCTCAATTAAGAAAGTGTCTCCATCAGATCAGGCTGTGGCAAGCCTGTAGGACATTTTCTTAATTAGTGATTGATGTGGGAGGGTCCAGCTCGCCATAGGTGGGGATGCACCTGCATGATGGTCCTGGGTCCTATAAGAAAGCAGGCTGAGCTTGCTTTCTTAGCAAGCCATGTGGAACAAACTGGTAAGCACCATCCTTCCATGGCCTCTGCATCAGCTCCTATCTCCAGGTTCCCATCTTGTTTGATTTTCTGTCCTGACTTCTTTCAGTGACGAACTATGGTGTTGGTTTCATCATAGCAAATATAACCCTAGGACAGGGAACATTAGCACATACATGGCCTTTGAATTACAGACACAGATAAAACCACATAGGAAGAGAACACACATGGGGAATAATGAGCTAAACGTGGTGCCTGGCTAGTGTAAAGATGAAAAATTATGAGAAAAAAAGTAAGATAGACCAGGTCAATGTAACTTTAGGAGACATGGGGACAAGATCAGTATAACTTTAAGAAACAGGAAGTGGTCACCAGTACTATGATCAAACTAAATTCTAGGACTGACTGAGAAATGTTCTCTGTACACAGCAATTTAGGATGAAGGAATGAATAACTTTAGTTGAATAATGGAGCAAAGGTCACATTTCACCAAATTCTCAGTCAAATGGGAGGGGGAGATTATACTGCTGAAAAATTGGAGAAGGCATAAGAAATGTAAATGGCAGACCAGAAGACTAAGATGAAAGAGAAATAAAACTATTTATTGGGATGTATGTATATACTTACATATGCATATATATATATTTCATATGCATATATAAATTTAATATTACGGGAAAGACAAGGAACAGAGGAAGAAATAAAAAAATCCTTAAATTTTCAGTGTTTGAAACACACCATCCTACCCTGTGAAGCTTCATAAAAGGCAGATACACAGGAAGTAGACGCTTAGAAGAAGCTGGTTGATCAAGTTTTGCAATAGACAAAGATTCACCAACCAAACATGCTGTCTTTCTAGTTCCTCTATGGCTTGGGGCTGAGTTGGGGAATTAAGTTGAAAAGACATATTGCCTAACCACTTTATATCCGTAGAATTGATGGTGGGGTCTTAGGAAATAAAGGTGGAGACTGAAGAAGGGGTATGAATAGGAGGTATAAATAATAAAAAATTTAAAACAACATTTATCATTATTAAGTTCATTTAAATAGTCACCATGTTGCCTAAGATACAAATTTTTGAATTAAGCAAGACAGCCTATCTCTTTATTAACATGGGAATAATGGGTTGCTTTCTGCTACACCATGCTTTCACTATTTTCAAACTAAACATTCACCACTCTGGTTCTCTCTACTCACTACTTTTATCCTTCTCTTTCATATAGAAAATGATCTTACATTAAGCAAAGGTCATAATTCGGGAGTCAGTCTGGTTTTCAACCACAGGTAAGTAGAAGGCAGAAAATTAGTTAGGCGACTCATAAGACACCACAAAATCTAAAATAAAAGGAGGTCATTTTCCTCTTTGTAAAGGGTAATGCTTGACATTCTTTACTATGTATTGTGTAAGCCTTGACGGATACTCTTTACTGCTGATTTTAGGCAGGAACGTCATATTACCAAAATTTGGTAAATAAAACCTCTTTAGTAAGCCACAAATGAGCCATTCTTTAAAAAAAAGTTAGGATCAAATTCTTTAGTTAAACAGAGTCATTTTAGATGTGTCTATTTAGGAAGTAGGCATTTTTGTGAATCGGGCTTTGACAGGTGGGAATGATGCTGTCTTGCAGTGAAAATGCATATAATAGACAGGAATCAGAGACCTGATAGGAGTTGCCTCTAAAACTCCAGGGGTCATCTCTGAGAAGCAGTCCTGGATTCCGGAGATCAGGTGAGGTTCTCATTCAAGAAAAGCACAGAACCCACAAGGTGTTTGTTTTGCAAGGTGGGTTGAACTGGGCAAATATAATCTAGAGGACAGAGTTGTCTCAGACACACTAGCCAGGCACAGATGAAAAGCACCTGCCCCACACATGCTGATTGTAATAAGCAATCAGAATGAGACCTCTGGGCTGAGGCTCAGAGTGATCTAACACAGAGATGGCAAGTAGGGGCAGAAGGCAAATGTCAGGTGTATTTGAAAATAAAAGCGACAATACTTTTTAAAATTTTCTACCATCTCCAAGTGTCACTTTTTTTTAAAAAAGATATATTTATTTATTTTACATATGAGTTCTCTGTCTAGCATCCATGTATACCTGCATGCCAGAAGAGGGCATCAGATCCCACCCAGTATAGTTGGTTGGGAGTCACCATGTGGTTGCTGGGAATCGAACTCAGGACCTCTGGAAAGCAGACATTACTCTTAACCACAGAGCCATCTCTCCAGCCACCCCCCCCCCCCGAGTCACTTTTAATGTTTATTTGAGTGAAATTTGTTATTCTAAAATTTTGTGAGCAAGTTTGATTTCACTTATGTTTTTGCTTCCACTAGCTGGCTTTTTGTTTGTTTGTTTGTTTGTTTGTTTTTGTTTTTAGCTGCTTTCTTTTAATTTGGCTTCTCTTAGTTTTTGTCTTTCACATTGGTATCATTTTCTGTCTCTATCTTATTTATCCACTTTTGTTAAATATAAAGCATTCAGAGAGAAGCACCATACATATACCTTACTCATTTAGATATGGATTTTTAGCAAACCTTATCGAAGCATTCATTTGATTTTTTTTCTGATTCTAAAGAATAACAAATATTCTGCCCACTCCTTAATATTAATAGAAGACTTTCTTATTTACTTCTTTATCCATTTTTACAACTCTCCTAAGAGAATTTTTTATCAATCTTTTTTTTTTTAAAGAGGGTACTGATATTTGAGACAGTTCTACAACTCTGAGGGAGTAGACCAATAACCCTTATATTTTATAATCTGAGATGATCATAATGTGATTTTTAAAAAAATGTGTGACCAAGGAAGAATAAAAACCATGGTACAATCAGTGCTAGTGTCCTTGGCTACTGATCAGACCTCTGGGTAAAGTGTCCGTTAATCTAAGAGCATTAGAACCCAACTTCCAACCACTTCTTGTTTATTATAAAAGGTTCTTTTCAAAGAGTCCAGAAAAAGATAATAGGTAGCTGACTCCTTTTAGACTTTTGAAAGATGATGGGCCTGGCTTACAGGATTTTGTAGCTTTAAGTTTCCAAATTTAATTAGCTATGAGCTGGAAACTTTGTAAACATAAATACAAGAGGAGATCCATATATTTCTATACAGGTAAGTAATTCAATTTCTTGAACATAAACATTAAGACAGAAACTAGTTATTTGAAGTATATTAGGTAAAGTTATCTAACACTTGTCATATACATATAAAATCCTTTTAAAATATTGGGCAAAGTGTAGTAGTCTTGTGGAAAAATGGGGGAAGGATAGAAGGATCTGGAGGAGAGAGGTGGTCACAAGAAGACTATCAGAGCCAAGTGACAAGGGCCCAGAAGGACTTGTGGAGACCGAAACACCTAACCAAGGATCTTGTATGAACTGGATGTAGGCCCTCTACACAGATGTAGCCGATGGGCAGCGCAAGCTTCATGTGGTATCCCAGTAAGGGGTGCAGCGGCTTTCTTCAACATAGATTCTATTACCTGCTTTTTGATCACTTTCCCCTGGCTGGGCCACCAGACCACAGGGGAAGAAGACATGATGTAACTTGATGAGCTGGGGTGGGTTTGTGGGGGGGGGGGGCTCCCTTTTATCTGAGGGAAAGGGGAGAGAGATGGAAGAAAAAGGAGGAAAGATGGGACTGCAAGGAGAGGAGGAGAAAGAGAGCTATAATCGGGATGTAAAGTGAATAAGTATATTACATAATAAAAAATTATTATTATGTTGGACTTCAATCAATTTTGGATGCAACCAATATAAAAGGTATTATTTTAATATCAATATCAATATGTGAAGCTTTTTCTAATGTTTAAATTCCCACAGTCTTCAAAAGTTTAGTCTCTTTAATATATCCCAGATCTCTAAAAACCCCAAGTCTCTTAATTGTAGAATTCTATGAGATACAAAAATGAGTTACTTACTCCTTGCTCCGTAAGGGAAGATGGAGAGTGCTGACACAAAATCAAAGCAAAACTGAATTCCAACGCTGTCAATGAAATCCTGCAGCTCTGGCATCTGGAATTCACTCACAATCTCCCATCCTTCACAGAGCTTAGACCACTCTCAGGCACTCCCATTCACATCACACAGAGCTCCTCCCACAGTTCAGGCCGGCTCCATTTTATAATACTTGATAGTAAACTTATGGTCCTTGTACCTCCAATATGCTGGAGTCTCCATAGACTGTGCCTTCACCAATAGCCTCTCACAGTAGCTGAGTGCCAAGCCTCAGCTATTCTCCATGACTTCTTGATGTCTTCAGAACAAGTAGCACCTGAGAGTTTCTTAGGCATTTACAAGTTTGACTGCCAGCATGGAATGAAACCTTGGCTCTCTCTGAACCATAGCTTCTGTGTGCTGACTATGAGAATATACTGGAAGACTTTACTTCAATGATGTTCGTCTCTTTTTTTTTCTTCTTCACTTAAAAACTTTCCATTTATTGGCATACAAGAAATAATAACTATGCACTATATATATTTTTTTCAATTTTTAAAAAAGTCTAAATTATTTCCATGTGGCAAAGAGAACTTTGCAAAGCTCTTACGAGGTTTTGGAAGACAATGGATATAAATGGAGATAGTGTGTCATCCCTCCCCACCCCGGATCATCAGTGAACAGATATTTATGCAAAAACAAAAGAAGAAAACAACTGTTCTATGAAAACGTGCTTTAAATTTTTTTGTATTTTAAAAATCATTTTATTGCTTACCCATGATAGGGAAGTAATAAAATGTTTGTCTCTTCTTAATCATAGCTGATTCTTCAACCCCATGACTTGCTCAGCTTGCTTTCTTGGAGGTAAACTATGGTAGCACTGTGCACAGTGAATTGGGATCTATAATGTCCTATGTACGTACCTACAGAACAAAGTGATGGAGACCTTTTCTTTTCAGTTGAAGTTCTCTTCTTCTCAAATGTCTCCAGTTTGTGTCAAATCAACAAAACCTAACTAGTACAATATATAATCATCTTTATTCAAAGTATTTAAAACATACAAACCTTTTGTTTGTTTCAGTTGAGTTCCCTCTTTTCAGACAACTCCAGCTTGTGTCAGGTAAACAAAAAACTAACTAGCACATTATATATTCATTTTTGTTCAAAATATTTAAGATATATCATTATGGTGGACTAGTTCACAGTAAACATTGACCAAATGATACATTAATTAATATTAAATCCAGCCATTATAAAAGAACAGAGCAAAACTCAGAATGTACTCTTCTCACACACAACAATTTTCAGTAGAGAAGAGGTTGCTTCTGCTTAATCAAGTATGAAACAGATTCTCAAGAAAATATTCTCAAGTTCTACCATCTTGCATCTGTTGGGTTTGGCCCCAAGTGAAGCTGCTTATGACACTCCTGATGTCGCACAGGCCAGAAGCAAATAGCTCATGGCAGCTGAGTGCTCATTAGTCAGCACTGATGCATTGAGATGTGTTGAGGAGCAGAGGGAGTTCAAGTGATTACATCTCCAGGTGCAGAATCTCTTTAACTCTAATTCTAGGGCTACTTGGAACACAGTTCCATTTTAGGAAAAACTGTGAGCCTCATGTCTAGGCATCTCCTCTAGGGAAACCTCATTATCGCAGCTGCTATTTTTGTTCAGCACCCAATGCCTACCTAGCAATATATGATCATACTTTTATCTCCCAAACTTACAGGCTGCAAGGTGAGAGCCAAAGGATGCATGAGTTCCCAACATACCCTTCCTTCAAGGATGAGAGAGCCTCTCTAAATGAGCAATCAGGTAATAAAAGTGTCAAGAAAAATTAATGACTTTTTCTTCAAGAGTATGCAACAACATTCATGGAGAAATTCCACTTGGGTAAGAGATTACAGGTTTCCATTGAAATTCTTTTATTTTAACCCCAGAACAGAAAATCTTTCGTGTACTTCTAGTGTACGAAACCTATAAATATAAGAATTCTCACTGTTCAACCTGAACACAGAAACTATGCTTTTTGCCATAGAACTAGATTAGATTGGCTAACAATCATTCCCTTTTTTTCATGGGAAAGATAATAAAACATAATAGTACAGCTTACTGTGTGTGGAATAGCTGGAAAATTCATAGGTTGCTGGTGAAAATATCAACTATTAAAAGCTGTTTATTCTCAATAAAAAGATGCTTATGTTATGACTAATCTATTCCACATGCATATGGGAATAGATTTTCATTAGAATAATAGCAACTTTATTCATAACACAAAAATATCAAGAAAAGTTTAGCCACTTATGTTACATCAGATAGATAAATTCATGAATGAAAGATGGTTTTAGGTCAACAATAAACCACATATGTCATAATGATCTGGTAAGACTGTATTGTTTAGTGATGCTGAGGCCATATTCATTCATTTATGTACATACTACATTGTTCAAGTAACAAAATTGCTTAATAATGTACTCTGTAGAACACATCTCTGTTGTCAAGTAATTATGTATGACTATTATTTGACAATAAACAGAATAAATTCCTGATAAATTAAAAATGAGGTTGAAAAGTACTAGTACAAAAACCAGAAACATTATTTTATTTACATGAAGGTCAAACAGGTCAGACTCACCATTTGGTACAATCAGAATTGCAGTACCTACAGATGTAGGAAGGTGTTACTGTCTGCAGAAGGAATGAACAAATATTCTAGAGTTGGCTCTAGAGTTCTACAAATTGGTTGGGCTACCTTAGAGTATAATATTTGCAAAAATCTTATCAAGATGAATAAATATTTTTATTTTATTATATGCAAATTATATCAGTAGAATAATATAAGCATATAAAATTTAAAGCTTTGTTAGTTCTAGTAGGAGAACAAGCTTTAAAGGTGAAGTTTGTGCAAATACCTACTGGAGACAATCTGAAGAAAGAATAAAAGTGGAGAATCTATATTTAATGTATATTTATTATACCTTTTACTTTCGGGTGACAGAGAGAGAGAGAGTTCCTGGATTATTTCTGGAGATAGACAGAAATAAGGACTGTTGATGTCGTTGTATCAGTTTATACCTGATATTAATTAAACAGGAAATGAATTTAGCTCTATTTCACCACCGTAAAGACCATATGATTTCAATATATAGAGATACAGAGCCTTTAACAAGACGGTGTCCATAGAAAGTGCTCATGAGACTGACAGCTGTCCAGGATAAACGTGGGACAAGTTATATTATAGCCAGTGGATTAGAATTCATTCCAGAAGGCATGTGAGACTTTTGTTGATATCATTCCCCCATCCACCCTTGCCACAGGCATTTTATTTTAATGGGTGCTGTTTATTTATCTGTTTGTTTGTCCTGCCCCCCTGTGAGCTACGGGGATTGAACTCAAGTCCTCAGTTCTACCTGAACACACCTCCACCCATGAGTAATCTTGCTGCTGGCCCAAAGGCTAAAATTATGCATAAAGAAGTGACAAGATGACAAAGAGACACTGAATGTAAAACTTATTGTAACTTCATCTATTAAAATTAGTGAGGCCGAGGGCATTGGCTGAAACACAGTTTCTGTACATTTGTACATGTGTGTACTTGGGTTGTTTATTAGTTTTAACCATCAATTTCATTGCTATAACCTAGAAGGATTTAGAAATGAAGTCCCAGTTTCTAGGCTTTCAAAATAATCAAGGTGAGCTTGCAAGAATTTTGAAAAATTCTATTGAAAGGCCAGTGAACTTCCCAGGAGCTTGAATCTGCCCATGGCAGCCAGCAGCCATGCAAGATCAGCAACAGATATCCACACAGAGGCAGCCTTTCTATTAAAAAAGCTGACATTTCTCTATGCCATGTAGCCTGCAGATGGAAAGAACAATATCCACATAGCGGCTCCATAGCAAGGTGCTATGGTGAATGCAGAAGCCATATTAAAAAAAAAAAAAATCTGTTCTCTATGGCAAGAATGCTTTTCTAGCAGGAAAGATTGTATATCTGTGAGCACAGCCATTTCCCAGGGCAAATGACAGGGAATTTGCCCAAATGTGAGCTTTCTGTCTGACTACACAGCAGGCAACTGTGCTAATCCAACATGTGAAGGTTCATTTCGGCCTCAGCCTGAAGGCTGGAGGACTGATCTCTAGGGTGTTAAACTCAAAAGGGGCCTCAAGCATGCCAGGCAGCCATTCTACTAACTGAGCTGTGATCTCAGGCCAGAATGCATTTTTTCTTAAAGTATTTGCTATTAATATTCTATTATTTCAAAAGTTTAGCCAAAATCTCAACCAGAAGCTTTGATTTTTTTTTTTTTAAGTTATGATTTCTTGTGGCAGGAATAATTTTGGTGGGATGGGCTTAGAGAAGGCAAGAATGGTAAGTTATAAGAGGTATAACAGACCCAAATAAGGTCTTAAAAAGATCTTGCTTCAATCAAAATGACCCTGAGATTTCACCTTATACCCATCAGAATGGCCAAGATGAAAAACTCAAGTGACAACACATGCTGGAGAGGTTGTAGAGAAAGGGGACCCTCCTCCATTGCTGGTGGGAATGTAAACTGGTACAACCACTTTGGAAGTCAATCTGGTACTTTCTCAGACAATTAGGAATAGTGCTTCCTCAAGACCCAACTATACCACTGCTAGGTATATACCCAAAATTTGCTCAAGTACACAACAAGGACATTTGCTCAACCATGTTTGTAGCAGCTTTATTTTTAATAGCCAGAACCTGGAAACAACCCAGATGTCCCTCAACAGAGGAGTGGATACAGAAATTGTGGTATTTTTACACAATGGAATACTACTCAGCAATCAAAAATGAGGAAATCATGAAATTTGCAGGCAAATGGTGGGATCTAGAAAAGATCATTCTGAGTGAAGTATCCCAGAAGGAGAAAGACAAACATGGTATACACTCACTTATATAGACCTACAAGATATGATAAACATAATGAAATCTATACACCTAAGGAAGATAAACAAGAAAGCAGACATGGGGTAAGATGATCAATCCTCACTTAGAAAGACAAATGGGATGTGCATTGGATGTATGGCAGGAGTCTACCACAGAAGGCTTCTGAAAAGACTCTACCTAGCAGTGTTTCAAAACAGATACTAAGACTCATAAACCAAACCTTTGGCAGAAGGGGAGTTAGTATGACATGGAAAGGATAGGAGCTCCACAAGGACCAGATATATCTGGGCACAGTCTTTTCTGAGACTGACACTCCACCAAGGACCATGTATGGATATAACCTAGAACCTTTGCTCGGATGAAGCCCGTGGTAGCTCAGTAACCAATTGGTTTCCCATAGTAAGGGGAACAGGAACTATTTCTGACAGGAACTCAATGGCAGGCCCTTTGGCCTCCCCACCCCCCAAGGGAGGAGCAGTCCTGTTAGGCCACAGAGGAGGACTTTGCAGCCAGTCGTGAAGATACCTGATAAAACAGGGTCAGATGAAAGGGGAGGCGGTCCTCCCCAATCAGTGGACTTGGAAAGGGGCAGGGAGGAGATGAAGGAGAGAGGTGGGATTGGGAGGGAACAAAGGAGTGGGATACAGCTGGGATACAGAGTTAATAAAATGTAACTAATAATAAAAAAATTAAATTAAATTAAAAAAAAGATCTTGCCTCTAGAAAAAAAGATTATATACAAATCATAAGAGGTATTGTAGGGAGTAAAAACCAATTACTCAGAGGAAATAGGGGATTATAAAATGTCAATCCTGCATAATTTATGATTGTGTTCTGGTTGGTTTGGTGGCAGGTAACAGGCTCGTCAGCTGGATCAGGCCTATATGGACCTTCCCCAAGGTCACAGAGATGGTTAATGAGCTATCTCCTGGGCAGCCTGTCCACAGTCAGCATGTGAGTCACCACACCACACTACCTCTCAAAGAAAAACATACATGTATAGAACTCAATTCCAACATCTGTGACCTACAACTCAATAATAAAAGGCAGAGCATTCAGTGCTTCCACACCCAGAGGCACAAAGTGAGACAGGGGATCTCAAGAAATGCCTCCTTGCTTGAGTGCACTGTTCAGTCCGCACCTCTCTCTCAATCTGTTCAACATAACCTGTCTGTGTGGACTTTCCTTACCCTTCCTAGGACACTGGCTTTTCCCCAAGTTCTGTTCTTAGGCCATCTTCTTTCTCAATAGACAACTTTTGAGACCCATCTTGATCTTGTCATCTCTCACATTTTCAGTTCCCACCTGACTATGGAGGGCCTCCAAGGTCACCTTCTGCAGTACTCAGACTTTTGATCAATCTATACTCACACTCCTCATCCAATCGGCCCTTCTCCAGTGACTTCACAAACATTTAAACTTGCCATTGCAAAAACAAACCATCAAACAAACAAATAACCCAGCACCATCCGCTTTTCCACATCCCATGTACTTTTGCTTCTTGAGCCAAATGGAACTGTGACAGCTTTCTGTGATTTTGGTACCTCAAATTGGCCATTACCTCAAATTCCAAACCTACCTGGCCTCTATTCCCACTGGGAATTCCTTGTTTAGGTGTTACTATCTCTATACTATGGAGATTATCTAGCCCATTAAAAAAAAAAACAAAACAAACTTCAAATTCCCCCACACTAATTCACTCCCACCCTGATGCCAGAGGGGAATTTCTAAAATGCTGTCTGACTGGTAAATGCAGCTACCTACAGATACTGTTTGAAACCCTGTTAAAAAGTGCTTAATCTAATTTTCAACCCCACTCTCCTCCTTTTCCTCCCTTATTTTCTTTCCTCATGTTTACCCTTTCTGCAACTATCTTGAGTTCCTCACCACAAACTGACACTGTCTGTTTTTTTCTTGTACCAATTCCTCCCCTTGCTTTCCACACAGGGCAACTCTTTCGCAATCTTCACATCTCTCTCCCATCCAAGCACTAGCCAGGCCCCACCCCTGGCTCTATCCTGCTTTAGAGTTCAGAAGGTATCAGCCTATTTAGACTGCCTTGGCCACAAACATCAAACCGTTGTCCTTATATCCACTAATTTGGAAGATGGAGGCACTCACTCATCCTCTTCCATTCACCAGCATTCCGCTCTTACACTCACTTTGCTTTCTTTAGGTTATTAAGGATGCCTCTCTGTCAAAGCTCAGATGAAGACAATACTAAGCACAAGGACACCAATCTATGAAAGAAGCAAAAAGCCACCTAAGTACCGTGACCCATATTATATAGCAGTGGATAAATAAAGTCTGATAAAATTAACAAACAAGCAACTGAATGATTTGGAATATTTATTCTACTTTAAACTGCCCAGCAAAGGCATCTCTTATTAATGGATAAAACACCCCTGCCGTATTATGCTGTTATGAAAATCAGGAATCATCTTCTCTGTTTTTTCTTACAGTTAGAATTTATTTTATGTTAAGTGATTGTTCCTAGCATATCTGAATTAATCATTTTTAAAAGTTTTTAGAATATTTCCTCTTTGACACTCAAGTCTTTGTGTTTTGTGTGTGTGTGTATGTTTGTTTGTGTGTTTGTTGCACCTGTTGTTTATTTTCATGTATTTGTGTAAAGGAAATTTATTTTTCACTTTAGCTTTCCCAGAACTCCCTCCTTAAGAAACCCATGTCATGCTGAAGTTAACTGTTCTTGATGACCCTAGAGCACATGATTATAGATGGAAAGGAGTCTGAATTATCAGCCTTTTTAAGGGCATGTATGTCTGTAGTAGAGAGAATGTCACTTTAGAACTCAGGGTTTCCATGTGGCCAAGATGATCACATTTCAGTCATGGGAGTTTAAAATCTAAAACAGTAGGAAAAGTAATCTAAATGAAACATTCTCAGAAAAAAAATTAAGATGATTATTGTTTCATAAACTTAAGAGCTTGATCGAATACATAGTGATCTGTAAAGGCTTTCATCATGGAAGGGAACAGACCTGCTAGATATGCCTGAGATTTAGTTGATAGCAGATCATCATAGTTTTAAAAAATTTAATTAGTTAATTCACTTTACATCTCGATCATAGCCCCTCCCTTCTTTCTTCCCGCTCCTACCCTTCCTTTCTTTTCAACCTATTCCCCACTATTTCTCAGGAAAGGGGAGTACCCCCTCCCTATCGACCCATCTCAGCTCAAGTTGGATCAGGACTGATCACATCCCTTCCTCTGTGGTCTGGCGAGGCAGCCCTGCCAGGAGGACGTGATAAAAAAGCAGGCAACAGAGTTCATGTCAGAGACAGCCCCTGGCCCTCTTACTAGTGGGACCCATATGAAATCTGAGCTTCCCATAAGTAGATCATAGTTTGAAGGTCCCATGGCTACAGAGATTGCTCAGTATTTATAACAGTATGTACTTTTCTTGAGGAAGACTTGAGTGCAGTTCCCAGCATCCATATCAGTCAGCTTATAATTGTCTTTAACTCCAGCTCTGGAGAGACCTACTCTTCCAACCTCTGCACACAAACACCTGCACTAGTGTGTACATGCCCTCACACATAATATGCATTCATTAATTTTTTTTATACAATGTATTATGATCATATTTTTCCCCTCTGACAATGCTGCCCAGATTCTTCACAGGACACTACCCACCCAACTTCATGATTTTTGCTTTCTCTCTCTCTCAAAACAAAAAACCAAAAATGAACCAACTAAAGCAAACCCAACAGCAAATCAGCAATACCCTTCCTGAAAAAAAAAGAAAGAAAAAAGAAAAATCGAAACAAATAATCAAAAAGAAAACGAGTAAGAAAAAAAAATCCCAAAACAAAATAAAAATGGCACACACAGACACATAGACACACCAGACTGAGTTCTGTTCTGTGCTGGTCAACTACTCTTGGGCATGTGCTTGTTATAACCAATGACTCTACATTGGAGAAAACTGATTTTTCTAAATAGGTATTAGTTTCAAATAGCTTCTTAGTTAGGGTTGGATTTTTGTGTCTGCTTCCCTTCTCAATGCTAAGATTTTGTCTGGTTTGAACCTCTGTAAGTCTTGTATATGCTGCCAGTCTCTGAGTTTATGTGTGTATCGGTCCTGTCATGTTGGAGTCATCACTTCCGGCTCTTACAGTCTTTCTTCTTCCCCTTCTACATAGATTCCTGACCATTGACAAGAAGGATTTGATGACGGCATCTCATTTAGGGCTGAGTGTCCCAATGTCTCTCACTCTCTACACATTCAAAGGAGAAGCTTCTCTTATGAAGGTTGAGTGATGCACTGCTCTGTGGGTATAGCAATGATACTTTTACTTTTATTCTGACTTGGGTGCTAGTGACAATTTCAAAAGTGTGGATTGATATCAGACTTTGGGGAAATAAAAAGGATGTGTTCTTAATGTGCTATGGAAATTGTTATTCTTGTCAAATAAAATGCCATTCCTCTGAAGAAAACACACAAAATATACTAAGGAAATGTGATTTTTCCTTTTTCTTCCTATATTTTAGTGTCAAAAATCTGTCCTATGATTTGTGGGTATACATTTTAAAACAAAAATCTCTCTTAGACTATAAATATGTAAAGTTTTTGATAGTTTGTAAATTATAGTAACTGAAAGAAAATTTACATGTTCTAAATCAGAGAACAGAAAGAACTAAGGACAACAGAATTATAAAAATAAAAATTTATGAGCCCAATTCAACAACCTACAACCAATTCTGAAATATCTATATTTTTTTGAGCTCTTCAAGTAATATTAAAACCAGTTTTGGCAAAAGCATCAACAAGAATGCAGCCCTCTACCTAGATTCAATTTTAACTTGCAGGCACACATGGTACTGGAGAAGCTTAGAGTTCTATAACTAGGTCCACAGGCAGCAGGAAAAAGAGACAGCCACTGAGCCTACTTTGGGCTTCTGAAACCTCAAAGCTCACTCATGGTGACATACTTCCTCCATGACCTCAGGAACCCCCCAAAGTCCATACCTCCCAAGCCTTTCAAATTGTGTCATTTTCCGGTGACCAAGTATTTAAATCTATGAGCCTATGAGGGCCATTCCTGTTCAAAATACCACAGATGCTAAATAATTTTGCAGCTAGTGACAAGATTTGGCAGTTTCTTCTTACTTCTCCTTGCGAAGGTAAGCACATCTTGGTGGGTCATGTTGTTGGCTACAACACCTAGTTCACCCCACTTACAGTTAGCTGGTGCTGGGGAAACATACTGGAGGAGGAGAGTTAAGGTATTTTATCCCTCTATAGTTAAGAAAATGTCTATAGACATGCTAAGTTGCTTACGACCACATACAAATGACAGTTCTGGAAAGATTTGGAAATACGAAGCTCAAGTCTCATAAGACAACACCCAGTGATTTTCTCAATTAAAAAAAAAAATCTTTCCAATTAATTTACCAACAATGTTTGTTACCATGTTGCTTTAAATACATTATTAAAATTTCATCAGAACCCTGAGGATTTTAAGATATAATAGACATCAGTTGAAATCATAGCCCAGAGTCTCTTTTCTTTTTCAAAAAAGAAAAAAAAAAACTTGAATATTCTTTGTAAAACCACTTTTCTCTGTTTTGAATGAGGTTTACTGATGTCTCTGGCTTGAAGAACAGGATGTGTCCTAAACCAAGATATTTAAAGAAGGAATTATTGATTGTTCAAGGAAAAAGGAATCACTAAGGCCAGTTCCAGGTGACCAATGGGAAAGAGCCACTTACTCCATCATATTCTTACCGGTAAGAGGTCATTAATTACTGTTGGTATTGAGGTTGGGTGGGGGTTAAGAAACCGATACCTGAGAATAAATGTATTACAGAAGAGAAATGAGTGATTTATAGTGTCACAACTGGAGTATCTGGAACTAGCTGTATTGTTTATAGGGCCATTTCATGGTTGACTCTTAATATTGTTAATAAATTGACTATTGGTTTGAGTCATTTTGCTTGGATTTTCGTTATTTAGAGATAAAAGTAGTTTTGGGTAAAAGACTTAGCAATTTTATAGCCATTCTATAATCAGATGATAATAAGACTAATGCTTCATTTCTGCTTAGGACAATATTTATTATAAAAGACATATGTCACTTGAGTTCTTATTGTCTGTCATTCACACAAACATGGGTATCAATAGATTATGTAGGAAAATATTTTGTTACTGCTGTTACTCTAGACCAGTGGTTCTCAAGGCTGTTAATTCTGAGACACTTTAACACAATTCCTCATGTTGTGGTGATCCCAAACCATAAAATTGTTTTCATTGCTACTTCATAATTTTGCCACTGTTATGAATTATGATATAAGTATCTGTGTTTTCTGGCTTTTTTGTTTTGTATTGTTTTGTTTTAGGTGACCCTGGTGAAAGGGTCATTCAACCCACAAAGGGATCACAACCCACAAGACGAGAAACACTGCTCTTGTCCACATCTTAAGTAAAAATTCATGCCTCAAAGCACAGTAGATTGCTAAGACCTAGATGAAAACAAAGTCAGATGTTACTTACCACTACTTTCAAGATACACAGCAGAGCTTGAGAACACATAGAACAGAGCTTGAAGTGAAAAACAGGCATTTATTCCAATGGAGCAGAGTAGAAAACTCAGAAAAAAAAAAAAAAAAAACTATACTTGCAATTAACTGGTTTTCACCAAAGTGCCAAGAGCAGGGAAGAAGAAGGTGTTTCAAGAAATTCTGTTGGGAAACTGATTATCTAACATCAAAGGATGAAACGGATTCTTAGGTGACACATTGCACAAAAATGAACTCAAAATAGATTAAAGCCTTAAACATAAGATTGATAGTGATTTGGGCATTGTTTTTTAAATAGCTCTCCTCCCCAACCACAGGCAATAACAGCAAAAATGAGCAAGTGTGATTATGTGGGTCTGCAGAGCTTCTGCATAACACAGAAAGAACTGACTCACAAAAAGATGAAAATAAATACTCATTAAAAGGGGGAGTCGTACTGAACAAACGTTTCTAAAAAGAGGGTATCAGTGACACATAGATACACAAAGAAAGATGTATAGCATCCCTCATGATCAGAGAAGTTCAGATTGAAACCACAATGAGATTCTATCACATACTTGCTTATTATTGAAAAGATGAAAGAAAACACTAGCAAAGATACAGAGAAACAGGAACCCTTGCATGCTGTTGGCTGGAATGTTGATGAGCCCAGCTATTATGGAAAAGGGTATGGTAGTACCTCCAAAGAACTAAGAATAAAATACCATGTGCTGTACTTTCGGGTCTGCATCCCAGGGAATGAAATCCAAATGTCAAGGGGATATCTATGTTCCATATTCACTGTGCCAGTATCCACGTGATTCAGGTGTGGATCAACCTGAGGTTCCTTGAAGGATGAATGGATGGGGGAAGTGTCCTACTCAGACATGTGCCTCACACAGTGGTATGCTATGGCTTGAAAAGAGAAGGGGATCCTCATGTTTGCAACAACACAAATAGATCTGGAGAATACCATGTTAACTGAAATAAGCTAGGAGCAGAAACTAACATTGTATAGTTGCCAAAATCATAGATACCGAGTATAGAATGATTATTGTTGCTAGGTCCTGAGGGGTACTATGGGGCTGGAAAATTGTAGTTCAAAGATATACATTTTTGGCTAAATGGATGAACATGCTCTGGAATTATATAGCATAATTAGTATATTTTCTTTTAATAGTGGGAAATGATTTTCAAACAAATTAGCAAAGATATATTTATCCTTCATCCTAATATAAGGATCATATTATATACAGAAATCTGCAAATCTCAAGTCTCATATGAAATGGCACAGGATTTCATAAGACCAACACATCCTTCTGCATACTTTAAATCACCACTAGGTTACAATAATATTTAATTTTAAAATACAAAGAAGATGTAAATAACAAGTTTTCTATATTCTTAAAGGAATAATGTCAGAAAACATCTGTATATTTTCAGCATATGTATTTCCTTTTTTTAAACAAATAATTTTGATCAGTGCTTGGTTTCACCCATGAATGTACGACCTCTGCACATGAACAATGATGAGGTATAAAGTACTGAACCAAACCATAATTTTAACCTTTATTCAAAGTATTAGCAAAATAAAAATAACAACAGTACAACTGTCTATATTACCAATGTGAAATGTCTTAAGATACTCAGCAGGTAACTTAGCTACAAGTATTATTGAGCCTCGTATATACTACATTGTTTTCCTTATTATAAAAATACATTTTTGATAAAGTTTCACTTACAAATTAGGCACAAAAACATTAACAATAACACAGAAAAAAACAATTTTAACAATAGACTGGTAAAATTTATGTGAATGTGGTCTCTCTCAAAATACCTTATAGTATGGATCATTAGACTATACCTTATATACTATATATACCAAGGCATATATATATATATATATATATATATATATATATATATACACATATATTGGTATATATACGCATATATTGGTATATGTGTACATGTGAAAATTATTTTGAAAATGAAAATATGCAAATTTAAAATAAATATCAGAGTGAGTACTTTGTCTTTAAGTCACAAACAGAAAATAATTGTTTAATTTTATTTTAACATAGAAGTGACATTGCTGTGCACGGTAGTGCACACCTGTAATCCCAGCACTCAGGGAGGCAGAGGCAGGCAGATCTCTGTGGGTTTGAAGCCAACCTGGTTTACAAAGCAAGTCCAGGATAGCCAAGGCTACACAAAGAAGCCCTGTCTTGAAAAATCCAAAACCAAAACAACAACCACAAAAAAAAAACCCAAAACCAAACAAACATGTAAAAAAACAAAAACCACCAAAATGTAAAAGTGATATGATCTGATTTGCATTTGGAAATTGATATCGACACACGATTGAGTACACGCTAGGAGCAAGAGAATGCTCAATTTAAGGAGGCAATTTAGTCACCAAGATGACAGAAGTGAACTTGGAGTGGTCAGTTGCAGCCATAAACCTGAGAAGGACCTAGGAAATTAATGAACCATACCGTTGGGTATCTGTGATGATATTTCCTAGGAGGATGAACCACGGGAGAAGACATGACTGAGTGTGAGCAGTATTGCCCTAAAGGCTGGGAAGAAGGAATAAACGGGAGACAAGTAGAAACCTCACTAGCACAGGCTTTATGGCTCCTCTTTTCTGCCACCATGGTGTGATCTGGTCTCTGTCACATTCCCCACTCCCATCCCGGTGCCATGGTGGAGCTAAACTCAGGAACTGTGATCCTAAATAAATCTTCCTTTTTAAAAAATTGTCCACAGGGGATATTTTGTCATAGTCAATATATATCAATACTAGAGGCGGAAACAGGCAGCCTCGTTTGGAGGCTGTAGCATACAGTGCCTGTGGGTGCCTATTTCTACTGTCATCCAAATGTCTTCTGTACAAAGAGATGGGAAACTTGCAAACCACTATTTCCTTCCTGGCTGGTTCTTAGACAGGACCTGCCAATGGAAAGGGCAGGGTGTGGGGGTGAGCAGTGGAGGTGGAAGGAAGGAGAAGCCAGTTTTGTGTGTCTGGGGTTGCTTGAAATGGAATTGTGGGTAACTGATAGAAAAAACTATCAAATGGTACAGAGACAAATATCAACACAGCATGTTTAGGTTAGAGGGTGTGCATGGGAGGAGAGTGGGAGGTAGGAATTCAGTTCTGTACATGGTGACTTTGAGATTAGCATTAAGTCTGTAAGTCAGGAAGGATGTCAGTCGTTGAATAGTCTGGCATTTAGGATATGTTGCAGATATAAACATCATTTAAAGCAACCAAGAAAAATATTGTTTAAGTCTTGAGGTTTGGGTGAAGAGAAACAAGAAAAATGATTAAAACTACTAACTAATGAGGTCGGAGGACCAACTTCAACATGGTTTGGAGGACAAAATAAAATAATTGAAAATTGACAGCTGAGCCAGGCATGGTGGCCCACACCTGTAATGTCAGTACTCTGGAGGGCAGAAGCAGGCTGAGCTCTGTGAGTTCGAGAACGGCCTGGTTTACAAAGTGAGTTCAGGACAGCCAAGGCTACACAGAGAAACTCTGCCTCAAAAAAAACCAAAATAAACAAATTTTAAAAAATTAATAAAAAGAGTGGAAATTGAAAGTTGGATTTAGCAATGGAAGTTATTGATGCCCTTGACAAAAGCCTTTTTTATAGAGGGGTGGGTAAAAGTCTTGGAATTTTTTTTTTTATTAATATACCAAGTCATTAAAACTATTGAACATGTTTGTGCTAGATACTGGGAAGTTGGGGTAAATAGGAAAGATATTGCTCCTGTCCTGCAGGGTTGGAGAACTTTACTGTAAGAGCAGGCTATGATTTCATGTAGGATATACTTCTAAGAGAATAGCATGTGGATGAAGGCACGCACAGAACACTTCAAGAGTGGAAGGAAGCAGCGGTGAAGTTTGAGGCCACGGTGAAGTCATAGGATACCTGAAAGCAAGCCTTGCTCCCTTGAGCGAGGACTCGTTAAATGCTATTTATCTTATAACCTGAAGACTCTGGTATCTAAGGAAAGGGATTATCAGCTCTCTCCTTGTTTTTATTTGGGGAAATATTTGACAAGGTGCCGTAATTTGATTTCAATCTGGTTTGATATCAGCAGTACTTAGATGGTTTAATTGCTGGTTTGATCAGACACGTAGAATATGTGTTGTTGATAAAAATGACATATTGGATTTTCACAGGCAGAATGGTTTCCCACGGAGTCTCTATTCTGAATGGAAGTGATTATTTCTGGCTCTCAAGAGACTAAGATTTGCAAAACAGCGTTTTGTTCATTTAAATATTGCTTGAAAGAAAGCATAGAAAGCGCTCTCTGAAACCTACCATTTTCTTGGATAAGTTTTGGTGTGAAAGTCCTGTGCATATGAAAGATGATTGAAACTGACACAAAATTGAAGTGTTTCCTAAGTTACTGCTCATTTCATTCTCTTTTCCCCATGTGAGTTTTCTGTAATTCTGAGCAGCAAATCACCAGATGATAATAGAATATCAGTAGGCAACGAAGTTACTTGAGAGACCTCTTAAGGAGTACAGAGACGTTTCATAAATCTAATGAAGTTATGTTCCCACTTTAAGCTTTCTACTTGAAAACCGTTTTTCCCCCTCTCTGTTGTTTTCTGTAAGAGTGGGTCTTGCTCTAGAGCTCAGGCTAATCTTGATCTCAGCGCTCTCTGGGTTCAGTCACGAGAGTTCTGGAATTACAGGGTATGCTCCCACAGCTCTCTGGAAAGAACCTGTTTGATACAATTATTAGCCTGTGGGAGAATGCTGGAGGCCTATGAGGACATCTCATTGGACAAAACTCATGTATTTTCTTAATTCAGCTGATGAGATCATTTAACCTGCGTGTTGGCATACTCCACCTCGGGCAGCTCAACAGGGCTTACTACCACACTGAGATGAGGTGGAATAATGGTTTACACGGAAACCATGGGCTTTCCAGGAGACACATAGCCTCACTGGAAACCCTCATTAGCAAATGAGTAACTAAATGAAGATCTGGGATACTGCTCTTAAGAAACTGACTCAATATTTTGAAACCTAAACCTTGTCTACATGTAGTTAAGGTGATTAATTCTACTATGTAATACGCCTAAAATAAAATTAAAGCATCAAATGGTAATAACACCAAAGCGAGGTGATACAATCAAAAAGTCTGGATGAACTTGGTGGCTTAGTTTCAGCCCTCCGGGTTTGGAATAACCACAGGGCCTCACACAGTGTTGGCCACTTGTTTTTCCTTCAGTAACTGAAACCACAGAATTAGTCACTGGAATACAAACTTCCTAATCTTGTTTGTTAATTTGTATCTTGATTTTTATTGACTTTTTTTTTTTTCCTTACTGATTTTTTTTTCTCACCTCTCTTCTTTCAGGAGAAACAAACCAAGGAGAACCTGGCACGATTTGGGCTCATTTCTGCTTCTACTTGTAATTCTGATCTAGACAGCCTATTAGCTAATGAGACAGCACATTATTCCACCTGTCAAGATCAGATTTCTGAGAAACAAATTCCAGAAATACCACCCCCCCCTCACCTTGTGCATCCATAGGATTATAAATTCACTTGAGATGGGGTGGGGGATAGAGGGTGGGGTGGAGGGATGGAGGATGCGGTGGGGGATGGGGATGGGGATGAGGAGTGGTTCTAAGCTCAGCAGCTGGGCTTCACTTGATTGAGACTGGGCTTTTCGTTATGAACCTGTGGCAGGATCGCTGTTGCTGAGTGCACTTGACTGCTTAAAAATGACCGCATTTTCTCGTCTGATAATGAGATTGAGAGCAGTCTTCAAAAGGTGTTGCTCAGAAGCAAGCAGCTCCTAGAACGTGAGGTGGGGAGAGCAAAGGCAAGCTCAGGTACACTCTAACTCTGTGTTAAATGGTAGTGTGTGGCTTGTGACAATGACAGCACAGGATGATTCTGTCGCTTAGAAAAAAAAATCAGCTTGACACCTGGAGAGGAAAGTCTTATTGAATGAGGAGTGTCACATGAGGAGGAGGGAGAATTGCATCCAGATGTCCCCTGCAGCCACTCTCCTTTTCTCTGTAATGGATCTTCAGTCTCTCAGACTCCTGCATTCTGAACAGATCACAGCAATGTCCGCTGAGGACTGACTGTCCCTGTAACCCTTGTGTGGTTCCCATGCCCTGACCAATGAGGTGAGGGTAGAAGTGCTGTGTCCACAGTCTGTGTTAGTCCCATTAGAAGGAAACTGACTTTTCCCCATTTTTCTCTTCCTCTCCAGGGAAAGGGAAGGGCCCCTTTGTCTCTAAGACTGAAACCACAAAGAGACATCAGAATCAGCCTGGTAGGCCACAAATGCTCTTTTTTTTTTTTTTTTCTGAATTATTATGAGTGAAAATTTAAATTTTATGCTGTTGAGCCTCCAGATTTTGAAGATTTTTTTTCTTGATGACTCAGCTTTATCCAAAATAAGGTTAACAAAGTTCGTGTTTGTTAGAGACCTAAGAGGTTAGTGTGATCAGAAAGGCTGACTTCCAGAATTTAATTTTTAGGGTGATTGAATTTAATCTTATGTCTACCTTGAGACAACATGGAATACAAGTATATCATATCATCAGTGCAAGAGCTGAAACTAGAACATTCTAGTTCTTACCATCCCTATTATTTAAGATGGCAGAGAAATAACACAGGTGTCGAGGTATAAATAATCTAAAAAAACAAAACAAAACAACAACAACAAAAAACAGACACGGGCAGAAATGGACCTGTGTTACAAAGCCCAGGCCTAGCCCTTACTGTACATTGAGAGAAGGCTGGCAATGGAGAGCTATTGAGGCCAAGTGCGGTGGGGAAGCTTCTCTCATTCTTTATCATTTGGTGTCTTGCTGTCTGTCTCTTACGAGTAGCACCTGATGCTACAGCGCTCTGTTGGCTCCTGTTCATCCTCCTGTGATGTCTTATTCAGAGCGCTTAGGACATGCTGACCTTGGTTCTCCTGCCATCACTCTAAGCTGAATAGAGCACAACACACCCTCTTCTTCTTTTTAATTAAATTTTTATTTTTTATATTAATTACAGTTTATTCATTTTGTATCCCAGCTGTAGCCCCCTCCCTCATTCTTTGCCAAACCCACCCTTCCTCACTCATCTCCTCCCTGCCCCTCTCCAAGTCCGTGGATAAGGGAGGTTCTCCTCCCCTTCCTTCTGACCGTAGCTCATCAGGTCTCATCAGAACTGGCTGCATTGTCCTTCTCTGTGGCCTGGCAAGGCTGCTCCCCCATCAGGGGAAAGTGGTCAAAGAGCTAGCCACTGAGTTCATGTCAGAGACAGTCCCTGTTCTCCTTACTATGGAACCCACTTGAAGACTGAGCTGCCATGGGTTACATCTGAGCAGGGGTTCTAGGTTATATCCATGAATGGTCCTTGGCTGTAGTATCAGTCTTAGAAAAGACCCCTGTGCCCAGATATTTTGGTTCTGTTGCTCTTCTTGTGGCGCTCCTGTCCTCTTCAGATCTTACTATCTCCCTTCTTTCCTGCATTGGACAGAATCCATAATATCCTAATTAGTCCAACTAATTCTTGGCCATACATAAATTATATGTTTTTCTATGATATCAATATTAAATAAATTGTTCTAAAAACTGCTTCTAGCATATTGCTTCCTCCCTCCCCCCCCACATACACACACACAGACAATATCAAAGATCAAGACAGTATTTCTACTCCCAAAACATCCAACCCCATAGAAACATCCTCCAACTGTAAATGAGTTGATGATGAACACCATGATAGTAAGTTCAAAGACCAATCATAAGCATTATAGAAAAAAAAATCAGTTTAAAGAAGACAAAGAAATAATCCAGTGAAAATCAAGAAAAGAAACTTAAACATACAAGTGATGCCCAAGAACACTCAGACATAAAGCTGTTTGAAATGATAGAAACCATAGCTCAAATCTGCCTTCCCTGTTAGACTTTTTACAGTGTATCCTTAATGAAATGTGGTCCAGGGTGATGATTCATAACAGAGTTTGGTGACTCATAGACTTGGTTTAAAATTCTAACTCTACTATTAATATATATATATATATATATATATATATATATATATATCAACATATGGCCATTTAAACTCTCCATTTATTGTTTTTGAAATGATATTAATGCCTCTCACATGTTGAGTGGATATATGTAAGACATATCCAGTAGATACTCAGTATACATGTATTTATGGTTATTCCCTAGCCCTCACTCTCTCTGTTCCCATCCTTGCATTTTATCTCCCATTCTCTGGGCAGTGTTCTTTCCTGGCCAGGCCACTTACAAATCACTTACTTTATAATTCTCAGTTGAAACTGTACTTTCTTTTCAGTCTTCTCTGAATGCCCATTGTTTCCGTAATTGCTTGATATGCTTTCTTTTGCTGCCTTTGGTTACAGCAGAACTGAAACATTTGATGGGCAGAAATTTGACTTGCATTTCTTTCCCATTTTATCCAACATCTGGGTAGTTTTAGTTACACATCACTCAGCACCCACTTAAATGGATGGAATTTTAAATATTATAAAATAGCCTTCAAACATCCTATTCTGAGAGAACTTCTGGAACACGTGTCCTCAAGTAGCCTTGGCATGTTTCTGTCCTCACTCAACCTCTTCCTTACATGATTTTTCCCACATGACAGTACAAAACCTGCCAGTAACTCATGTTCTGGGAAAATATCTAGAATAAGAATGGGGGTTTAGTGTTAAAAGGCCAAGAGGAGAAAAGATGTGGGACAGAGAAAGAAGGAGACATAAGGCAAAGGGTACTAAGATGTCCCATATTCATTCTTTGAGTCCAGTACCAAGTTCAAGTAACAAAGCTGAATTATAGATGTGGTAGTCCATTAACAAACCTGTAAGAGTACTCTTATTAAGTCTTTGATAGTTTCCTACAACGAATTTTGAGCATGTTCACCTTCAACTCCTCCCAAGTCAACCCATTTCTTCTGTTGATTCCAATTTAACAAACTTTGATAGCTAAAATGTGGCACATTTTGAATAGTTCATTAGACATCAAGGTTTATTCTGTGAATGAGTGGTCGCCTAGCTCCTGTTAACTGAGTCTCACAGTTATCCAGGACACAAAGAGCATCTGCCCTAGTTCTGCACTGCTCCCTATCCTCCAAGAACACCATAGATCCATGGCAGACTTAGGTAATTTCCAGGCCCCCTTGCCTTAAGGCTGTGAGTTCTCACGCTAGGCTCAGTATTAGAGAGTTTGCCACCTTAAAACACACTTGTTGAAGCACTAAACCTCCCATGTAACTATATTTAAAGTATGAAGGTAAGTAGCTCAATAAGAACATAAGGTGGGTCACTGAGCCAATAGGATTAGTGTCTTTATGACTTTGGAGTGTCCTTCTCTTTTTCTCTCCTCTTTTTTCCCTCTCGGTGCTACATGAGGACACAAGAAGGCATCTTTTTATCTGCCTGCCAACAAGCAAGAAGACTTGTCAGAAAGGGCAAGGTGAAACTTTAATTTTTGGCTTCTAGGTCAATAAGTACATTTCAGAGACTTAAACCGTCCTGCCTAAAGTGTCTGGGTTGGGAGCTTGTGCAGGCAAAGTATGGAACTTTCTTTCTTTCTTTCTTTTTCTTTCTTTCTTTCTTTCTTTCTTTCTTTCTTTCTTTCTTTCTTTCTTTCTTTCTTTCCTTTCTTCCTTCCTTCCTTTCATTTTTTTCTTTTTCTTTTTCCTTTCTTTTGGAGAAAGGATCTGTAGCTAACCTGGAACTCCCTAGCTAGACCAGGCTGGCCCCCAACTCAGAAATCTGTTTGTCCTTGCCTCTTGAGTGCTGAGATTAAAGGTGTGGTTCACTACTCTTACCAGTGTGGTTTCTCAGCGTCTCTACTCTGGTAGCTCCTGATGACTTCCTCAAATATAAGTGGACTACAGTCATGATTTCTTTCTTGAGGATCTTGTCTCTATATTTTACCATAGTAATTATTCAGTATCATACTGTCTCTTTGATGTTTTAAAAAACAAGAACTACCATTATCATTACTTTGTTATTTCCAGTGGGAGTTGAATCCAAATTACTTGGATTAAAGTTCAAAACAATATGCCCATCTAGAAGAACCTGCACATGAGTTCAATTTGCCCTTCTTCTTCTTCTTCTTCTCTCTGCTGTCTCTCTTGCCCTCTTTGACAGATTGACATATGGATTTTGTATAATTTGAGATGGGTTAATGTTCTGAGTATGTTGAGATATAAATGAATGAACTCATTGGTTTCTGACATACTTACCTTTCTTGTTTATTCTTGTTTCACAACATTCTTTGCCCTAGCTACATTAATTAGTAATGAGATAAAAGAGAGAAGATTAATAAGGACTGTTGGCATTGCAAACTTTATACAGCATCCATTAAAGAAAAGTAGATCTTAAAAACTCAGGAAGCCAGGTGGCAAAATTAAGGAATTTATCTCTAAAGGAGCATTTAACTGAGATGATCTCATTAATCCTCACCACATGATCTTGGTGTCTCTGTTTCATAATGGTTGCAATTTACCAGTAGGAAGTAAATAACTTCACTAGCATCTTCATTTTAAAAACTACTCTTTGATTCTCCTGTCTATGGGCACAGGTCTGGACCATCTCTCCGAGTTGAAAGTTTAGAGATTATCTGAGTTATGCAATATGCCAGCTGGCTGTGGCTGCCCTAACAAAAGGTCACTGACTCAGGTTCTTAAAGTACACAAATTTTATGTCCTTACAGTTCTGAAAGATGGAAATCCAGGGTCAAGGAGCTGACACTTTGGATGTTTCTGTACCTGGTAGAGGTTCACATTCTAAACTGTATCTGCTTTGTTGCCACTGTCTGTGTGATCTGTGTTCAAAAGCCAATCCCACAGGTTTAAGACTTACTCTGATATCCCAATAGTAGCTTAATCACCTCTTTCAAGGTCAAGTTCTGATATTCCTCAGATTAAGCCTTTGTTTTAGGAATTTTAAGGAAGCACAGTTACCTTGGAACACGCAGTGTGTCCTTTAGAAGTAAGATTATGTTAACATTCTTGTGAGAGCATTCTGTTAGGGATGGTGATTGAGGGTGATTGGTGGAAAGAAAGCATTTAAAGAGATATTGTTAGGCTGATGATTAAGGGTCCTGTAGAAAAGTTTCTCAAACATATATGTATGTGTGTGTGTGTGTGTGTGTATACTTTCATATATACGTATGTATTTATGTATGTAAATGTATATGTAGAAACTTGTCGAAAATCCAGGCCCATAACACACCATCTGCTTAGTTATAGATAGGCAATTGTGTTAAGAACCTTCTTTGTTTTTATGGCCAAATATCCTAATTGCGCATTATCATTTTGAGTAATACCTAAGTGGCTGACCTGCACACTGCATTCCCTGCTTGTGCGTACTTGTGCTGTAAAATTAAAAATGAGATACTTTAATAATATTAACATAATAACTACCCAATCAAAAATTGACGGAGACCAGAGAGTTTCAGAGTTCTAAAAAGGGTTAATAAAATGTTTATCATACATCCTCTTGTGCTAAGTTATGTTAATGTGCCTCATTAGTATCTACATTTCATTATCAACTTCCAAGTCTGTAATGATGCATGCCAGAGTTGAGCCTTTATCTCTGACTTTGTTGTACTTTTGGCATGGAGGACCCATACACAGAGCGTGTAGAAACAGGATCTTACATGACCTTTTACCCCATTCTGGTAATTGCAGAGTGAATATTTTGTTAAGAATGCTAGGGAAGATCACTTTTAAAATTTAAAGTGAGAGTTTCCTTATAGGATGATACATTTCAATATTTATTCCCCAAATGTTTCACTGAGCCTTCAGGAGCTATGGCCTCCTTGGAAAAAATGGGCATTAGGGTGTTCTGTTAAAACCTAGCACACCTCTGGGTGACCTCAACTTCCTCATCACTGGCCCAGCTACCTCATGATTCCAATACCCCAGGCCTGCCTTCCCCATCACAGTAGCCTATAAACTTCCACACCATGAGCAAAATGAATCCTTCTAGCCTTACATTACTTCTTTCAAGCGGTAAGAAAATGCCAATACAACCCAACAAGGCAAGATGTCAACATCTTCATGCATATGAGACAAGGAAAATGACTGGGCCTAGGAGAAGGTGACAGTCACAACATCTCAGAGGTAAATACAGGGGGAAAAATCCCACTGGGATAGCATGAAGTGTAGCGGCTGAATATCTTTTACAATTAGAGTCCAAAAAAGGTTGTATGATTCCCAGGTTGGCAGGAATGATGAACCGTGCCAATGTAAGGCCTCAGGCATGGTGAGGAGTAAACAACAGGTCACAGTGACTCATGGCTTTGCTGTCATTTCAACAGCTGATAATTCTCTTTTGTTTCTATTGTCAGGGCTTAGGGATGTCTGTGTCATGGCAGGACATTTCAAGTTCAGATAAGGAGCCTTCCAATGACTACAGTCAGGGAAAGGACAGTGTCTTGTTAAGGCAAAGCTTTGGGAACAACCTGAAACCCCTGCACATTTGCATATAGGTGAGGAGTAGCAGGTGAGCACTGATATATAGCACAGCAAAGCAGGCTGGGGAGAAGCAGGTCTCAGCTTGTTGTAAAGTGTGAGCTAATGGGGTACTGTGTTACATGTGAGTCCAGTGGACTTCCTGAGCTTGAAGCATTCTCTTCTTATTGTATTTCATTTATTTACTTATTTGTTCATTTTACATCCTAATTGCCCATAATCCACCCTCACCCCTGACTACCAACCCACTCTGGCATGTGAAGTTACAACAGCGCCTCCTCTTTCATTGAGACAAGAAAAGGCAACCTTGCTAGGGAAACAAGATTCAGAGGCAACACAGTCCAAATCAGAGACGGTCCCCACTCCAATTGTTAGGGAACTCATTTGAGGACTGAAAAGCCCATCAGCTTCATATGTGTAGGGGCCCTAGGACAAGTCCATCCATGTTCTTTGGTTGGTGGTTCACTTCTATGGGGCCCACCCCATGGGCCCAGGTTAGTTGGCTGTGTAAGTCTACTTGTGGTGTCCTTGACCCCTCCAGTTCCCTCAATCCTTCCCCTAACTCTTCCACAATATTCCCTGAGTTCCTCCAAATGTTTGGCTGTGGGTTTCTGCATCTGTTTCCATTATGTGCTGGATGAAGCTTCTCAGATGACCTTTGTGCTAAGTTCCTGTCTGCAAGGACAGCAGAGTATCATTAATACTCAGGGGTATTAGTGTCAGGGATAGTGTCTCTCCTATGGGATGGGTCTCAAGTTGGGCCAGCCATCAGTTGGCCATTCCCTCAATCTCTGTTCCATCTTTTATCCTTGCACATCTTGTAGGCAGGACAAATTTTGGGTCGAGGGTTCTGTGGGTGGGTTGGTGTACCTTTCTGTCCACCTTCCTGTAGCCAGGAAGTCCTGCCTGGCTACAGGATGTGGCCACTTCAGTCTCAGTATTCCCTGCTGCTAGGAGTCTCAGCTAGGGTCATCCCTATATCTTCCCAGGAGCCTCTCCCATCCCAGGTCTCCAGCTTGTTCCAGAGATGACCCAACACCCATTTTTCTTCTCTCTCCCAGCCCTCTTACCACCCCTACCCATTCCTTTCTCTACTCCATCTTTCCAGGCAGCTCAGCAGTTAAGACTACTGGCTATTCTTCCAGAGGACCCAGGTTCAGTTCTCAGTACCCACATGGCCATTTGTAACTCCAGTTCCAACACCCTCACATAGACATACATTGCAGGTAAAACACCAGTCACATAAAATAAATATAAATAAATCTTGTCTCTTTTTGATGCTAGAGTGTCTCAGGGATAGAAATCAGAAATGGGGTTGTTGGAATGATGCATGATGGCTAATCACGACTGTCAATGTGACTGCATCTGAATCACCTAAAACACAAGCCACTGAGATGCTTCTGTGAAGGATTTTCTTGCTCAGGGTTATTTAAAGTAGAAGACCCACCCTGACTGTGGATGGTACCTCCTGGATATCGAAGATGGAAACTTGCTTTTTGCCTGCTTGCTCTCACTCTTGCTGGCATGTCTATCTACTCTATTGCAGTATCCCTTCACCATTATTAGAATTAACTTCTTTTAGATTCCCATATGAACTGAAGACTAGCCACTCTCCAGCGATCCTCCAGGCTTTCAGAGTCATGTTGGGATTGTAGAGACATCCCTCCCCACAGACTGAACAACTACCAGATTTCAGGCCTTTACATTGTGAAACAATGATTATTGGACCACGTGGACCACATCATAAAAGCCAGTCTAGTAAATTCCCTTTACACACACACACACACACACACACACACACACACACACACACACACACTGTCAGTTTTGTTCCTTTAGAGAAAACTAATAGAACATGTAGTCTTAGGTTTAGCACAAAGCAGTATAGCATTAAGAATGACAAATATATTCAGAACTATTTTGATTTCAATGCAGCTTTATTTCCAGAAAACATCCTCACGAGTTCAAAATTAAATAGGCCATCACGTGGAGTCAAAAAATCCAGACCCAACTTGGTTTCTACTTCTTTCTAGATCTGTTATTTTTGGTAGGTTATCCTTCAACTTTCTAAAGTTCAATTTTCTGAGCTGTGAAATGGGGTGTTAGGGACTGGTCTGTTGCAGTGCATTCTAATGCTAATTACTGGCCCCTGAGATCTGGTTGCTTCCCAGATGGAGCACATTCTCAGGTATACCAGTCCTTCTTGCTTACCTAGTTTAAAGTGATTGGTTAATTAAAAATGCAGATGCTTGGGATTTGGTGGAAGAAAGGGAGGTGGTGTTTGCGGTTCACAGACTGGGTTTGAGGGACCAGTAGACAAGAGAAGGAGGAGGAAAGCAAGAAAGAATGGACTAAGAGGTCATGGTGGATGGAGAGATACAGCCCAGCAAGGATGAACTACTGACAGGTAATATGGGTAGTGTAGATGAGAGGTAGTTAAATAGCTGAGATGATTGAAATCTATCTAACTCAATGCTTTAAGTGCAAAAATAACTTTTATTCCCCTGTTTCAATTGTTGTCTCAGAAGTTTATGGCCCCCATCTGCTATCCTAGGCCTAACCTTGGAAGCTTCATGTCTCCTTACAATCTAACCTAGGCCTAGATTTGTTTTCAGTCTCTGAGACTTATTACTGAATAGTCAGGCTCACCCTTTCTTGTTCTTTTGAGGCTCTGCACTAGCTGGTTCAACTCAACTTTTTTGGCTTAAACTCCTCTCCCAGCTAATTTATTCAATCTGGCTTTTCTCTAGGCCTCTGAATTGCTCTGCTTGGCCTCAAACTAACTCAAGCAATCTACTTTAATCTCCTGGCTCCTTCTCATTCTCTGGCTCATTTGGTCTTCACCTGAATTCTCTCTCTGAAACCCACCTCTCTATTACTGTGCCAGTAAAACTGCCTTTTCTCTTTGTAATACTCCTTAAGTAGCTTTCCTTTCACTCTCTCTTCTTGTGAGAGTAGGGAGTATCCTATCCTGTCAACTCTTTCTCTGATTCGTCACCTTTCCTGCCGTTCAATTAGACATCACTTTCAAACATGAGTGCTTCCTTCTACAAACTACTATTACATTCATTGTTTGGGATTAAAGGCATGTACCACCATGCCTGGACCTAAGCTTTTCTTTACCTGATACTTGCTCTATACAAGGCTGGCCTTGAACTCAGACATGCTTGCCTTTGTCCCTTGGATTAAAGGCATGCTTGTATTCTAGCCATATCACATAGACTTAGAAGGTCTTCGGATGTGATCTCTTGCCAGAGCAACCATGTTTTTAATTAAAATTCCTCTACATTTAAGTTTGTAAAATAAATCATGGTCTCTTCATGTCAATTATTTTGAAAGCTAGTGGGATTAAAGAAAAGTCTTGCTCTATTAGGTAAACTCCTAAAGTGGGGCTGATATATTATTCTTATGATGGCTACAGCATACTCTTACACAGGTAAGTTAGTTTGTAGGCAAAGCGAATAGATGGAAATCTGGGTTAAAATAATAATTTTGCTCAAGGATTTCTAGTTACTTTCTTTATGGAAGCAAATTTTAGTGCATTAAAAAATGTCCTGCGGCTTCCATAATTTTGGTATAAACATGGTTCATAAACCTGTATGGAAGAATAGCTAACATTCCTTCTGTTTCCTTGGTTTAGGTTCTCAGCAGGAAGCCTCTGTGGAGAGCTGAGGTATAAAGGGAGACTGAGCCTGGGCTCAGTGGTGGGGTAAGTTCTTCAACTGCCTTTGGTAGGCTCCTGTGAGTCAACATGGGTGCGTGGGGTGAGGAGGAGCAGGTAAAACATTAGGTAGATTTCAGGAGCAGGTAAAAAAATTTGTCAGTTCAGGTCTAGATGGGAATCAGTTACAAGGGAGAGTTTAAAATTCATATAAAGGCTTTAGAGGAATTTTGGGTTTGAAGAGATACCAGAGATAAAACTGCTGACACCATGGCCATTACAGGGACAGACTGGTGGTCCTGAGTCTCTGGGTTCAGCAGGTACTCTCCCTCCAATAGGGACATCCTCAGCTTTGTTGAGCATTCCAGGGCATTCACATTAAGGATATTTAATAAACAACCTTGATTACTTTTTCTGATAAAAAAATACTTTTGCCCGCAACTGTATATTTTACAAAGCTCATCTGTTTGGCTGAATTGTATTGATGACTAGTCTTGTTGCTTGTTCCATTAGTGGCTATAACACTAGGTACTGTTTTCTCATTCTTTCTTTCCCTTTGTACATGTAATAGGGCTTGTTCTCCTTTTAGATAACCAAACCCAGAGCTATCAGTATCCTGGTATTTATAAAGAATGTAGTATTGGCCACCAAAAGCTATATTAGACAGCTAGTATTTTGTATTATATATTTGTATGAGTTTTAGGTAAATTTTAGTTAAAGAAGAAAAACTCAATTTTCAAAGCTCTATAATTAAACATTAGATTATATTATTTTCTTAAATTTAATAGTTTTCTGGAATGGGAGGAACAGGAAAACTGACAATTCACCCTCTTATTTGACAACTTAGACTATATTTTTAAAACATGTTTTCCACCTTTGGACCAACACCCAATAAAATTCTTTTTAAACAATTCAGTGTCTTGATTTCTGAATCTACTTTTATGTACTCTATTTTTAACTGTGTGTATGTACATGCATGCACATAAAAAAAGGGCATTGGATCTCCTGGAGTTAGAGTTATAAATGGTGGTGAACTGTTTGGGATGGCTGCTGGGAACTGAACTATGGTCTTCTGCAAGAGCATTAAGGGTAACAAACCTCTGAGTCATCTCCCCAGCCCATGATTTAAAAAACTTTGTATATATTATCCGAAGCAAAGTTTGGCTTCAGAATTATAGTCTATTAGAGTCCATAAGCCCAGTCTGATGTGAGGTTTGGTTCTACACAAATAAGAAGTAAGAAATGGGCTTTTACATTTAAAAATATTGTAAGTAAAAGAAGAAAAAAACTACAGATGATAAACATTATTGAAGGTGCTGAAATGAGGTAATGCAGGACAAGTTACAGCACAGAAATGCAGGTTTATTGGGTCGGCCGCCATGCAGTGGGAGGGGTGAGAGAAAAAAATCGAGACCAGAGGGAGAAGAGTGTGAGAAAGAGAGAAGAGAGTGAGAGAGAGGAAGAGGAGGGAGGAAAAAGGAGGAAAAGAAGAAGGAAGGAGGAAGAGGAGAAAAAGAAGACGAAGAAGAAGAAAAGGAGAGAGAAAACACAGAAAGAAGAGAGAGGACAGAAAGAAAATAGAGAGGGAAACCAAAATGTTTGGATTATATAGTGAAGGGGGAGGGGAAGCCCCTGACCTTGGACTGGAAAATTCAGGGTAGAGGGTGGAATATGCCAGCCATATACTGCAGCCAGTAGGGCTGAAGCCCAGAAACTGAGACTGTTTATGTCCCACCAACTCTAAAATGTTTACCATTAGATTTTGATCAGAAATAGATAATGAACCCTGGAACTAAAGGATCTGCAACACATTTTCTCCTTAATGCTATACTTTTCTCCCAGCTCCCACCTATGAACTTTGCAGAATTCCTATTTGTTTGATTGCCTTCATCAAGCATGGCTTGGCTTGGGTTAACAAGCCAACAAACAAAATAACAATCATTGTTTACAGAAAAAGCTTCATGTTTTGCCTGGTTGTTTCAGGGACATAATAAACGCAGCATTTCAAATCCAACCTCTAACCTCTATGCTAGGTAAATTCACCTACCCTGATCTTAAATAGAAGCATGTTCTCTGGTGCTGTAATTAATCTATAATGTAGATTCAATTAAAAAATAACCCTCATTAGTGAGAATAAAGAAAAGCATGTAGGCTGGGGTTTCTACACTGCTTATCCTGAAAGCTCAAAAAGCACATTGGGAAGAAATCCTTTCACAGTGAGAAAGCAGACATGATTGGGATAGAAACTGAGGAATTAGGCAATTGGAGAAAAAGCCCTTGGCTTTTACCATGGATGTAAAGCAGGCAAGCCAAAATGATGAGCCGCAGAGATCTGCCCTCCTCTGGCTATTTTGCTTGTGTAAAAGTGGGCACATGAAAAATACAATTTTATTCTTATAGGAAAAGAGGAAACCGATTGACAATCACTATTCTTCTGCCCTGCCCCCTTCCCCCAACACCCTTTTGTGATCAGTAGTAATTTACCCCTTACAATCCAGAACATGGGCTCCTGCTAACATTCTGGCACTAGATAATTGACCTTTGTTTGTACCATTTCATGCAGGGAAATTGCTCTATTAAGTAAAGAAAGGAAAACAGCTCAGCCCAAAGGTAAGGAAATAGCTAAAGACAGTGTGATGCAGAGCAAGGCTGTTTTGGTACTAAGAAAGTAGGTCAGGTTATGGCTGTCTGTCATCTGTTACCAGAGCTCTGTAGGTGTAGATGGCTTTTACTTGAGGCTTTTTTGGTAATGTCCTTTCTCACTGACAAACAAAACAAAACAACAACAACAAAAAAACCTTTGAAACAAAACTAACCAACCAAACAAATAACCCTAAGAATAATATGTTATGTATCTATTTACCCATTACTTTTTATTTATGAATTAGTTTCATCCCAGTTCATTCCATTTACAGTACCGCTAATGGCTCAATTATGTCTCATTGGACATCAATCAATGTAGAAAATACAGAAACAAAGGACTCAAGCAATAGTAGTTACATAAACATGCAGAGATTGGGCAGGTTCCTTAAAAATCCCTGAGGAATTTGTGGGAAAATACAGCTAACCACAAAGCCATTCTTGGAATATTTCCTCTTGTCTGGCTCTGAACGATTCTTGGTTGTCACATGGCCTTGGAGAAATGCATGGCCGTGTTTCCTTGCTCAGGGGCCACTTCCCATGGTGCCGGCCACAGCCCTCCAGCTGACCTCTGGATAATGGTGACACAAACTTCCTGGCTCCTAGCTGGCAACATCTTTGATCGGTCTTTTAAAGAAGAAAATCTTAGGGAATAGATCCGCAGTCAAAGAAGTCAAGGAGAAAGGAGGAAGAAAAGTTCTCTTAACAAAATAAAAAGAGGAAGCCTTTTCCATGACTGGAAGAGCATGTAAAGACACAGATTCTGATCTGACCCATTTATTCCAGATCAACTTTTCAATACAGAAAGGTATTGTTCCAAGATGTGTGTTGAGCAAATGAGCTATTCATGCTGGCTCTAGTGAAAGTGTGCCTGATTCTGTCTCCAAGCAACATTTTACAGAATGAAATAGAACCAAATTCAAATATCACACTGTGTGTGCACATGTATTGATTCCTTTGTATCAGAGATGGATCCCTTGGTCATCTCACCCTATACAAACCAAGAAAAAGCTTCACAGGGTGGCCCAGAGGGGTGGGCTTCCCAGACTGGAATGTCAGGCAATGTATTTCCAGTTCACAGCATGCGCAATAGTTTAATAAACACACTCTGTGTATGCTAATAGACTCAAGCGTTTCAGGAATCTTTGGTTCTCTACTCATTGTGTTGCATCTATCTTGTTATAAAAGGAAAACTCAAGAACGAGTGGGTGTCAGTGATACCAGAACATGATGTAATCTTAAGGAGGCCTCCAGATAAGGCTCCTTGGGACTGTCTTCAGAATTCAGTTGTTGTTTGAAACAAGTCTCTGGCATGCTTTGATTTTTCTTAAGATTCAAAAAAATATTTAAATACACAAAAACATTATGAGGAATGTAAACATGAATGCATTAATGTATTTACCTAAGTCTCAGGCTCTGTCCATCAGAGGACAGCCTGTTCTCTGACATGTGTGTGCTTGCCTTTGGAATCCACAACACATTCCAGGAAAATGATATCCTAACTGGTTTGGTTGTTTACTCTGATGAGAGATTATCTGAGCCTCATTTTTGTCCTCTTCAGTTTGTTTACATTGAAGCAAAACATTCTCACACAGGAAAGGACTCCATACTCTTTCTCAGCGGAGGAAGGCTTCTCTTTCCAGGGTCAGCAACTTTGTGCCTGTGAAATTAATTAACAGGAGATTGGAGACCAGTCCTTCAGGCTTCATGTCTGCATCCATGATCTTTGGCAAGGACAGAACACCACCACAGACATGGGATAAGATGTGCAAATAATGGAACCTGACTGTATAATTGTGTTTTCAGATTGTATAACAGGTCTTATCACAATCATTTTGGAGGATTTGAGAGGATCCTCTGTGAAGAAAAGTAGAATAGTTTAGACTTAAAGTCATCACCCAATTGCTGTGACATCTTATATTTTTTCACACCATTCTTGCTGTAATGGGAAACAAATCGTTAGACAAAGCTGTGTAATTGTGTAAGCATTGATGATTCAGAAACATTATTTTAGATCGACAGCTTGCTTTACTCAAAGTAAGAGCTGACAGCATGATACTGGTCAAGTTTCAGTCTGCTATGACAGTAATGTTTCAGAGGATCAGCTTACTGAACACCCACCTCCAATGTGGTAGTCACAGGTTTTGTAGCTACACAGCACCGCCACTTTGGTTCTGATGAACTGTGATGTACTACAAAGTGTAGGCTACATGTAGGACTTTAAAGATACTTGAAACAATATTTGTAAATAGTTGGTTAAATTATAAATGTTACCAAAGTTTATGTCACTTGTCTCCTTTTACTTTGCGAAGTGTAACCAAATCTTAATCAGTAGCATGTCTAAAATATACATGGAGAGTTGACATTCTTCTGCTGAGTAGAGTTCTCTAGGTGCTTGGGAAGTAAGCAGCATGAAGAGATGTGAAACTGTTTTGTGCTTTTATTCAAGGTTTTGAAATCTTCTAGAAATATCCTTAACCTCCACCAACCCCTGTGAGGAGACTAGGAAGCACTTCTTACTGGAAGCCCAAGAAAAAGGACTTCAAAAGATACTGTCATCTTGACATTATGAATCACAATTCAGAAGCTCAAGACCATTTTGGGTTCATGATTCACAGGGCAAAACCCTCAGGTTCAGCTGTTTTCCTTATTACTACTAACTCTTTCTCAGTGTTCACATAAAAGAAAACAGAAAAATCTTGATGTAGAATCAAGGAGTGTGACAGGGCACAATTTTCAAAGTCCGTACCTAGCAGAGAAGAGAGCCTCAAAAAATAAAGTTTGCTAAACTGAGATGGGGAGTGTGAGTGCAAATTACTGATTCCTTTGCATTGGGCCACGATGCAATAGAATTCAACTTCGGGCTGCACTGACAAGAGTTCTGTTCTACCATGATATTGCTAGAGCAAATGCAAGGGCCAAGGAATGTCAAACGTGGTAAATACAGAGAGGGTTCTGGGAGGGTGCAACAATTCAAAGATCCAAATGCATAAGAAAACCATGACATTTTTACCTTGCTACACAACTTAGCATGTGTTGGAGGTAAGGATCCAATACCTCCCAGAAGTCAGGGCATGCATGAAAAACTGGACCCTTGGTGGAAGTAGGTGATGGTGCTATTGCGTGAATCTCACAAAGCAAAGTTCAGTTCAGTCGTGGGCCTCTGGTTTACTTATTGCTTGAGTAGTGGTTGGTTGTGGCGTATTTCTACATCTGATCCTCCTATACATAACTACAACTCCTGACACTAATAGGAGTTAACTTCATTTGATTAAGGTAAGGATAGGTTAAAGTCAGATTCAGATAACCGTTGAAGTTAAAACTGCAACATAAAACACCTACGAGAGGTCTGGAGAGTCTTGTCAAGTGCTTTTTATACAAGCGTGAAGACCAGAGCACAATCCCCAGAACTCATGTAAAAAAGCAAGATGTGTTGGTTCTGTGCTTGTAATCCTAGTGTTGAAGAGGCAGAGTCAGACCCCTGGGGCTCATTGGCCAGCCAATCCAGGCTTATCAATGAACCCCAGGATTTAGTGAGAGACCGTCCCGCAAAACACAAAGTACGGATCTCCTTAGATGAACACCTGAGGTTCTACCTCTGACCTCCACACACATGAACACCCACAGGAGCCCATGTATGCACACACATATACATTGTGGGCTAGGCTTTGTTAGTCGATCGGTTGTAGAAGAAAGAGACTGAAATTTAGGGTTTATGAATGCTCTTAAAATTCACTAAGAGAGCCTTAGTTGTATAGTTAAAATATTCTCTCTCTCTTTTTCTGAGATAGGGTGTCTCTACATAGCCCCGGCTATCTTGGCTCAGTAGACCACGCTGCCCAGGATGCCCTCAAACTCATAAAGAACTGCCTGCCTCTGCCTCCTAAGTGCTGGAATTAAAAGCATGTGCCACCATGCCCTACCCTCCCTTTTCTTTGTGCTTTTATTCACTTTGAAGAAAAAATAAACTAAAAGAATTTTAGTACATAGGAGCTTCTCATTTCTAAGGACTACATGCCGACACTAGGATGACAAGAAATAAACCTCATTTGCAGAGCTTTTGTCTCACAGTGACTGTAGGATTGTCACTTCATACTACAATACATGGATGATGCTGGACTGAGGGTTATCTTCATACCTGCACTGTGTTCTAATCTGGGTTGAATTAATCTTATTTTGATAAATGGTAAAATTAGCAGTGTATGGAATGTATAGTTTGGGAGATAGGCTTGCTCTGTGGAAACACAAAGCAGCTTTTGTGTTATTATTACTGGTCTGAAATAAAACCGGTGACTAATGCATGCTATAAATCTGACTGTCAATAATGTTTAGTATTAGAATTAAATCATAACTTGTGTCTTATTCCTCTTTCAAGAACATGAATCATACCTCCATTCTAAAAGCTTTTGAACAGACTTGGCCTCTCATATAGGATGGGCCTGTTACTGGAGATGAGGCCACTCACAAAAATAGATTTGACAACTTAACATTTTTCCTCAGAGATGAGTTTATTGAGAAGAGGAGCATCTTCATGGCTTGGTAATGGAACCTCTGAACAAGCACAAATACTGCTGCAACCCATAATTGCTAGTTGATACCATTAAAAAATGTGCATGGTTGTCTGTGGATTTTAAGCTATGAACCCTGTCTCTGCTCCACAATGAATCCCCCTTTGCCCTCCAGACCTGGCAGTCTTATAAATACAACATAAATCCTGGAGCACTGTAATTATTGTGGTCAATTATGCTAAACCAAGCACATAGCTTTTCCTCAAACATTTTCACGAGAAAAAGGTTGCCTTTGTGACTTGTTTTTAGAGCTGGACTAGCAAGTTTGAGTCATGTGAGAGCTTAATTTGCTTTTCTTTCCTTCCATAGTTGACATTGTTTGTTCATAAATGGGAGGAGCTTACTAAATTATCTCTTTGTTACCTGGACTAGAATGAGAGTGGGAGACTCTTTGTTATGTCTTCATAATGGACAATGTTTTTTTGGCCAGATACCTTTTAAAGTAAATTTCATTTGTTGTTGCTATGAGGTGCTTTATGAATATATAACTTATAAACCATCAAACTTATCCATTATAATAAATAAAAAATGCAATAACTTTTTAGAAAAACTATGTAGTGAGGTAAACACCACTATAGTTTTAGAAGACTTCCTATGAGCCTCAGAGTGTCCTCAGTACAGTTTCTAGTTACTCTTTACCCTGTTCTCATCCTCAGCCCAGTACAACTGCTAAAGTGTGTTTTCCATTATGAATTTGCTTTGTTTCATAAGAATGAATCTATCTATCTATCTATCTATCTATCTATCTATCTATCTATCTATCTATCTACCTATCCATCTCTTTATTATCTATCATCTATCTTCTATCAATCAATCAATGAATCAGCTCTACATTTCATCTTCTTTCATTTACTTTTTGTTTAGCAACTTGCTCACACAATCCTACTTCTCTCTTGAGGAATATGATTTCATGAGGAAGAAATAATAATTTATCTTTTTATAGGGTTTTCAATGCTAAATTAGTACTTATGTTGACTTTAAATTATTTTTGTCAAGTTGCCTGGTAAAGTGTGAGGCAGAAGGCAGTATTTTTGGAGGAATTTATACTTGTGACCTATTTACTTTTTCACTGCAAAATAAATCCAAATGCTCTGACAGAAAACTGATAAAAGCGAGTACTTCCTAACACTTGAGCCATGTGCCGGTGTGATACACAGAACAATAGCAGTGTTCTCATCCGTCCAAAAGTGCCCATGTCTCAATATCTGATAACTAAAAATAGGTTAGGTTATATGGAGGGTTGTGACACTGATGATCCATTGACTCTAAAACAGGAAAATTGTCTTAAACTTTTCAGTAAGTTCGATACAATTAAAAAGTCTTCAGAAGTACCAAAGGGAGGCAGAAGAAGCTGTCAGAGCATTGCAATGGGATAACTCAACTGGCCATTACTGGCTTGGAAAATAGAAGGAAAGGGGTGTAAACCAAGGAATAGAGGTGGCCTCTCAAACCTGGAAAAAGGCCAAAAAAGAAGATTTTTTTTTTTTCTGGACATCCTATAAAAGAAAACACACCTGCAGTTCTTTATTTGGCCTACTGAGAATGTGTGGGACATACAGAATCAGGGATGATAATTGCATATTGCTGAAGCTATTAGCTTAGAGTAGTGGTTCTCAACATTCCTAATGCTGTGACTCTCTAATAAAATTCCTCATGTTGTGTTGATCCCTGGCCATAAAATTATTTTTTGTTGCTGCTTCATGATTGTAATTTTGCTAATGCTATGAATCATAATGTGAATATCTATGTTTTCTGATGATCTTAGGTGACCTGGGTGAAAGGGGTCATAACTCATAGGTTGAGAACCACTGGCAGCTACTGAGGGCAGCAATAGGAAAGTAATGCTACTCAAGTCTTGCTGCTTCCGTTCTACATTGTCTTTACTCGAGGCTATGCCCGCACAGCTCCGTGTCTGTATCTACATAGAATGTCTTTTTGTTCTGAGCATGTCTCTCTGGGTGCAACAGACACTACTGAACTTTCTCCTACTTCTGACATTTCTCCGTTGTGGACAGATCTTCTGTTAGTGCATTCCTAGCCTTTCTTGTCTCCCTCACACAGTTTTTCCCAGGTATGTAGATGAGCAGTTCACTCGATGAGTTGATGGAAAGGAATCTGGCCCTGCTTCAGAGCATTCTTTGGGAGAATCTACCTCACTACATTATCCCATTCAGCTCTTGGTAAGCAGCTGTGCCAAAATGATCTTAGATGCAACACCAGAGAATACCTAAGCATACTGTTGTATCTAGCTTTTAGGGTAGCAAAGGTAATAGTTTTTAAAACTAGGAGATCCCCACAGCACCTCTTAATATTCCAAACTAAAGAACGATTTCTCTTGGACTCCTGGAGCCTCAACAGGTTGAGATATTTCAAAATACTTCTTTAACATATGAAAACAAAGGTCACCAGCTTTTGTTTCGATCTTGATCTTTCCTAGAATTTCCAGATTATGGGGTGTCCAGCTACCTGCCAAAGCCTAAAACTCCAGGTCTCTGACTTCCTTTGTATGCATCTAGTTAATTTCCAGGTTGTTTTTAATATCTTTCAAGTTGAGCTTCATTTTAAAATGTTGAGATTTTTTTATTAAAAATATTTTTGTGCTGTATATTTTGATCATCTTTTTCCTCCTCTCCCAAGTCCTCCCAGATCCTCCTCACCTACCTAGTCACCGAATTTGATGTTCCTCTTTTTCTTTCTTTCTTTCAAAAATAAAACAAACAAACAAAAAAGCAATCAAATAAAAAACAGAAACACAAAGAATCCCCACAAAAGTGAAAATCAAAGCAAAAAGAAAAAGGCAAAAAAATAAATAAATAAAGAAGCCAAGACAAAGCAAAACAAACAAACAAACAAAGTCTACAAAAATATTAAAGAGGTATTTTGTCTGTGTGTGTGTGTGTGTGTGTGTGTGTCTGTGTTTATGTGTTGGCCAGCTCTTTCTGGGCATGGGGCCTACCTACTTCATAGAGACTTTAACATACTCAGTGAGATTCCAGTGGAGAAAACTGATTTTCCCTTTGCAAGCAGGTATTAATTACAAATAGCTTCGTGGTTAGGGGTGGGAGCCCATGTCCACTTCCCTTTCTCAGGACTGAGATGCTGTCTGGCTTGAATCTACACAGATCTGGTTAATGCTGCCACAGTTTTTGTGAGTTCGTACTTGAGTCACCCAAGCTGTATCTAGAAGGCACAGTGCTCTTGAAGTCATTCATTACCTTTAGCTCTTTGGCCTTCTCTTCCACGGAGTTCCCTGAGCCTTGACGGGAGAACTTTGATGAAAAGTTCCCATTGAGGGTTGAGTGCTCCAAAGTCTCTCACACTCTGCACACTGTCCAGCTGTGGGTCTTCGTGCTGATTCCCAGCTACTCCAAGAAGAAGCTTGTCTGAGGTGGGTTGAGTGAGGCACAGATCTATTGCTATAATAATATATCATCAGGAGTCATTTTATTACTGTTTCTTTAGCAGAATTGTAGTGGTAGGCTTTCTTTTAGGCCTATGACCTATCTTATCTCAGGTTCTTAGCCACATTAGGTTACATCTCATGGAATGGGCTTTAAATCTACAAAAACAAACAAACAAACAAACCCAAAACAAAACAAAATCACAAGACAAGACAAAACAACAACAACAAAACAGCAAACCCCCCCAAACAAAACAAAACAAAACCCCAAAAAGCAAACAAACAAAAAAACAAACTGTTTGGTTACTCCCATAACTTAAGTGCCATTGTTACAGCAGCGTATTACACAGGTGTATATCACTGTTGTAGGTCACAATATGAAGGCTAACATAACAGCTGGTTAATACTGATGATAGACTTCGTTCCCATCATCTTATTGATGATAAGGTAGCATGCAGAGCACCTTCCAGCACCACAAACTCTAGTCAGTAGGGGGGATCAGCCACATTCTTCATCCTTACCGTCACCACCACCCCTTTGGCTCACACTTTCATATTTTTGCACCTGAATGAGTGAAAGATTTCTTTTAAAGTATATTTTCTTTATTTATCAACGTGCAGGCCCTATTATCTTCATTTGTAGCCTGATGGTCTGATCCACTGCATAGCCATTACTAGTGAAATACAGTTATAGGTAATTGTTCCATGTACCAAAGTATATGGGCTTCTGCTAGTCTCTCCACTTATCCTTTTACCGGGATGATGATGCTATCTAGCACCATTTGAAATTTTTCATAGATTTTCCATAGGTTGTAAAGGCATCCTTCAGCACACAGTATGGCATGGAATCCCCTCTCAGATCTGACTTCTATTCAGCGCTGTGCAGATTCAGGTTTTGAGGTAATTCTGCTTCCTACTCTGGCTCTCAACTTAAAAGCACCGCCTTCTTTCTCCCTGTGGGCTGTTGTTTTTGCATCCTGTCACTTTGCTCAGGGTATTCCATCTATGTAAGATACCTTTTCCTTTCCAATTGTCTCCAGCTAAATCATGACTATAGACGCTACCATGGAAAGCCTTTGTTCTTACGCTTTTCCAAGAATGGGTTGGGTTATTTTTTTCTATCATAGTATAGGTATACTATACTATAAAACTTTTTATTTTAGTTTTTAATTATATTGTCTATTTTCTTTGTCAGGCTCTAAAGGTCTTTAGGTAAAAGATATATTTTAATTTTTCTTTGTATTTCTAGCTGATATAGTATAAATACTTAGTAAATATTGATTTCATGTATCCTATAAGCATTCTTAAGAGTCATTTAGAGACTGAACTTAGAGAATTCCAGTCTACTGGGTATATTATGGATATCAAAGATAGATTTTAAAACTTATGTGCTCATACAGTAAAACATCACTGGATAAGGATTCTGGGTTCAGCATCAAAGTAAGTTTGCATCTGTGTGATCTTTTAAAATTTTTATGTTGATTGTATTACTGCTGGTGCTTGAACCAAAGGCATGTCAGTTTGTGCTATGGAAGGTCACCCAAGTCCATTATTTACATATATCTCAACAGAACCCAGTGTGAAGAAGGTACTAGGAATGGAGATAACACTACCATTGGGGTTCAGTGACGTGACAAAAGCTATGTAGCCACTTGACATGGGGAAACACAGATCATTTTTTAGCATGAAAAGAAACATATCTTCATGGACCATATTTAACGAATATTCAATATGCATTGTTAAGTGAAAGGCAATCTTTTAAGAGCTGCTAACATATGGAGGAAGAAAGAATGGAGTTTCCTGTGGCATCTACATTCCATTTAGCACTATCCTCTTTACTAACATAACAGATGGGTCTCTAATCAATATTTTAAAACAGCTAAGCATTTGTTTTAGCATTTGACTCACTGGAAACGTTGAATACAGGCACAGAAAAGATTTTAAGCCTTATAGATATGTAAGTGTTTATTTTTTCCCTTCAGTGTTTTTCTAAATAGTATCTCAGAAGCGGGGATAAATGCTCATATGTGTGTGGTTTTACAGGAAACTCACAGTTCATAACCTCATTCTGACTTGTAGTAATACACTGGCCCTTGCCAGTGAGCTAAGTGATGGTCATGTTTGCAATGACACTTAGAAAATGTCAAAGCGAGAAGAAAAATTGAGAAGGAAGACAGGAAATGGTGGTAGGAAAACAGAAAATGCAGAAAGTGAGGGATCAAGGACATGCTCATTGACCATGTATGTAGCACCTCTATGTAGCCTGAGGGCAGAAACCTGACGATAATCACCCAGAAGCATGCATAATACTTGGTTAGTTTTCAATATGTCACTTAGTTGATATATTGGAAAAGTGACTTATTCAAAGAAGTTTATTCATTAACTTAAAGAACTAGCATTCTAGTTTTCATCAGAGGTCATGGTCCTTACTGGCAAAAAAATTCACAGAGTGCCTTGGGGAAAACATAATTAAGTTAATAAAGAAAAAGCTCGAAAATTACTGACAAGTAGATGAACAAAGTGCTATGGAAACTCAGGAGGAATTATTTTCTGTATTGTATAACTTGGAGAATCTTTATAGAATATGCAACATTGAACAAAAGAAGGCATAGTCTGAAGAGAGCCAAGCCTATCTCAAAAACAAGGATGTGTCAGTAGTTTGAAACGGAGCACATGGACATAAGAGGCTATCCGCACATGTGCGGCTTGGAAGCAGGAAGGTTTTAGGTTGAAGGACTGATACATAGCAAGAACTGCATGAAAAAGTGTTGTATCATCAAGCACAAGTGAAAACACAGCAAACTTCAGCCAGGGGGATGCAATGACAGATTCTAAGCAGGAAGATTATTGTTGCCAGTGCTAGATTTTAAAATCAGAGCAATTACCAAAACTGACACACTTATATACCTCAAAGTATTATTAAAGCAAGAACATGCTCATCCTCAAATCATTTAAATAAATAAATAATTGGAGATAGGTCAGTGAAATAGAAAGTAAGAAAAAAAATACAGAGGAACATTGCAGCAAAGAGCTAGCACTTTGACATGAAAATAAGACTGACAAATGCTTGACAGTCTTATCAAAGTGGAAGAAGGAAGAAGAGGGAGAATACAAAATTACAGATGAAAAAGAAAATATTACAGCAAAAATGTTATAGAGGACTACTAAAAAATGCTTTAAAAACAATCTAAAAATTAGGAAAATCTAGACAAAGTAGATTAAGTTTTGAAAACCCAGGAGATGAATAATAAAGAGCAAGACTGAAATAATAATAAAGAAGTGCAGGGATAAAGAGGGAACAAAGATTGAGGGAATGTCCAACCAATAATTGTCCCAACTTGAGACCTACTGCATGGTAGAGAGCCAGCCCCTGATACTCTTAATGGTACCCTGCTATGCTTGCAGACAGGAGCCTCACTTGATTGTCCTCTATGAAGCTCCAGCCAGCAGGGGATCAAGACAGATGCTGGGACTTGCAGCCAAGCATGGGGTGGAGCTCCAGGTTTTCTTTGTAAGTGTTGGGGAAAAGATGGAAGGACCTGGAGGGGACAGGAATATCACAAGAAGACCAATAGAGACAACTAACCCAGACACATGAGGGCTTACAAAGCCTGAGACATCAACTAAGGAACATGCATGATCTGGAGCTAGACCCGTGCACATATGTGGCTGATGGGCGGCTTGGTCTTCATGTGGGTCACCTGGCAAGTAGAGGCAGGCAAGGGGGAGAGTAGCTGTTTCCTACAAACACTCTACTTCTGGGTTTTGGATCACTTCTACCGGGCTGACTTACCTGGCCTCAGGGGATGAGGATATGCTCAGTTCTGATGTGACTTGATGTGCTGGGGAGAGCTGATAGGGGGAGGGGAGGCTCCACTTTTCTCGGGGGGGAAAGAGAGAGGGGAAGGGGGAAGGAGGAAAAGAGGGAGCGATGTAAAGCAAATAAACTAAAATTTAAAAAAAGAAAAAGAAAAAAGAATCCCACAACAAAGAAACTCCCAGGACTGGATAGATTTGAAGGTGAATTACACTGGACCCTGAACACACAAGCAGCAATTCTTCTCATACTGTTCTACAAAGGGAATGGGAATACTCTATTACTTCCAAGGCCAGATCATAAACTATACTGTGACTGCTGCCTTGCTTTATCTCTTGTACTGCATGTTCTCTGGGAGCAGCTATCATAGTGGTAGGACAGTCCAGTAGCCTATGACTTGCTCCTTGTTGCAAAGAACTGAAGCTATTAGACAACAGCCATGTGAGAAAGCCACCTAGGAAATAACATTCCAGTCTCAAAGGGACTTCCAGATAATTTCAGCTCCGGCTTGCATGATGACTCCAACCTCATGAGAGACTCAAGTCAGAACCTCCCAGGGAAGCCACTTCTGAGCTCAAAACAGTAACATTTTTGTGGTGATTCTTTCATTTTTAAGCTCCTCTATGAGTTGTTTTAAATGGAGTCGTCAATAGTTATCATGGTTTTTGCTTACATAGAGGTTATGTTCAAAGAGTCTCCAGAGATAAAGCAGGGAAGACACTGAACACTGGGTTTCCTATTTCCAAAGAAACTTGTAGAGTTTTGTGGAGTCTCTCTGCTCTTCACCAGATTGGGACACGCTGAGATTTCTGCTCTATGCCTGATCCCCAAGATACTGAGGTTGGCACAGCAAGGATGTGGGTATGTAGAGCGGAGGGAACTTACTTTCATAACCATAAGCCCAGGGCTCTTGCCACTGAACTACTCTTCAGAAAAATGATTTCATCTTTTCTCTTTAATTTATGTGAGACATCAGCCCGCCTGCTGAAGATCAGTCATTTGGCTCAGCAACAGTCGCTTATCTAGAAAGAAGATTGTGTGTTACTTGGTGAGTGGGAGATAGCTTGAATGTTAATTCTCATAGAGTAAGTAATGACAGCACCTCCAAAATTATACTGGTTCTACTGCTGGGGAGTTTGGGCTTGCTCTGTATATGGCAAAGGGGATATTGCAGACATAATTATGTTAAGGACCTTGAGATGGAGAGATGAGTCTCGAGTATTCATGTAGGTTCTGAGAAATCACAGGTGTCTTTACAAGAGGAATCGGATTGGGTTTTATAAAGAAGGCAAGGAGATATGATGCAGCAACAGAACAAAAAGTGTTGATGTAATTCCAGGCTGTGAGCCAGAAATGAGGGCGTCCTCTAGTCTGACAGAGGGTAGAAGGTAGATCCTCACAAAAAGAATCCACAGCCCTCTTGATTTTAAACCACTATGACTGACTTCTGAGTTCAGAATTGTAAAAGAAAATAAGTTGTATTGTTTTAGGCCACCAATATTGTTGATAATTTATTATAGTCGCTTAAGTAGTTAATTACACTTATCTCACTTCCACCAGTCCCTTCCCAGCTTAGATGGCATATGGAGGGCAAGCTAAGAGTTATTTTCTCGTCTAAAAATATAGCAATAAAATGTCTATTTCAAAAGGTTGCTGTGAGATTGGATAAGATCTTTCATGACAAGATGCAAGATCAGACTTGGCATATTGAAAGTTCTTTGTGGGTTTGGTCTTAGCAAGGAGATCACAGATCTTTTTTTTTTTTTTTCCCAGTCTTAAAAATAAATCACATTATTCTTGCACTATTGAAAGGTTGAATATGTCTTAACTCTTTGGCTTATTCTCTGCTTGTCATCTTTAAAGGAGTTAGCAACAAAAGGGTGAAAAAACAAACAGGTGAAATGACTGCAAAGTGACCCGGGTGAGACAGCTGAAGGGGTAATGGGAAAGATTCTCCTAGAGTTCGCTTTCATGGAATGCCACACTACATGGGCAATAGGTTGTCCAAACTGTAAAGACCCTTTGAGAGCATGCTCACAAGGTGTCTGGTGCGCTAGCCTGAATATGAAGCCATTCTTCAGGCTCAAAGACAAGTGCACTGATGGTCACATACAACTCTTTACCAGAAAATAGAATGATTTGACTTGTCAAAGCTGCTTAATACACAAAGCTGAGAGAGTCTATCAAGGGACAGCCATTGATGAGCCGTCCTGCTGCTAATACACTTTCAGTACCAATAAACATACACATCAGTGCAACCTTTTCCTTATTCTGGATTTCTAGAAAATGCACTGTTAAAAAGGCATGTGATAGTAATTACATTTGTTTGTACTATTCATTCCTGTAACTCAGTCTTCCACTATCTACTGACATTTTTAGTAGTAATATTTATTATTTTTATTATATACTATATATTATGTAGTGTATACTCTAATATTCTGAGTTATTATTATTTTATTCTGTAGTTTATATGTCCTTACCACATTGCAGAGAGACCGTATAATCTTTTATCATTCCTGGCGAGAGACCTCACAGATAGGAACGACATCTCCACAATCCTATTGTGCAGTGCTTGGTAGAACATTTTGTGCTTTGTGGTTGTTTTATGCAATAGAGACGATTCTAGAAAATGAAACCCAAAGGGCATTTTCAAAACAGATCCTGTTGCTTTGGCTTTATTCATTTTGAGAGTAAAGTGAGGGGTCACTGTTCCATCATCCTGGCATGGCCCCCAATTGGCATAGCTGAGGGGGGTGACTTTTAAGGCTTTTGTGGTATAAGCCTTTCCCAGGGAGGCAACAAATATCTGTTCATCCCCAGCAGGGCACCAACAGTGGACCAAAGAAATGACTCCATTCACGTCTAGCTTGGTGAAGCAACGAGTTTAATTAGGGCTACCGAGAGAAGCATGGGTGAGGATTTACTTACAGGAAGAAACACAACTACTGAAAAAGATGTCTCTTCTCCACCAATTGTTAATGTACGTATACTCAGGGAGGGGCACCCCCATACAACTATGAGTTGCCTATCTATGTTTGGGGAAAGGCTGGGCTTTCATGGGCCTTTCACGTCTACTCATGATGACAAGCGAATGGACTCAATGTTGTGCAGGTTTCCTGCTGACAGGTCAAATGAGCAACCAGCCTGCCTGGAGGAAGACAGGGTTCTGTAATACCTTACAAAAATCCTCATCCTGTTAGTCAGAGATGACTCTTGTGAGTATAGGAATCTGCTCCTTGAGCTGACTTCTAAGGTGAGAACGAGAAAGGTTTGGGTGCTCGGCTCTGGGACAAGGTCAGTCTGCAGACATCTGATGGGAGGTGCTTGGTTGCTCTGATGCAGACTTGCCTATTTAAATTGGTAATAATGGCAGGGAGACTTATTAAGATGGTCTTTGTTGGCTCATGGAAAGTAATAGCTGAGGTAGGGCTTTACCTCTACCCGTGGGGTTGTCTTGCTTTGCCTTGGGCCATCTCATGATCATACGGAACAGTTCTGTTGACAGGTCCTCTTGATTGTTCTAAAGTGTCTGCTCCTAAACATCAGCCCGGTCAAAAAAGTTTGCTTTCCCACACCCAGCCTCCCCACTACTTTTGTGGGAAATGAAAATTAATATAGAACCTGAGGTCCTCCCAGCTTTGAGGAGAGGAGACAGCGCCTTCATTAGCCACTGCTTATACGAGGATGTGGACAAGTACTGTGCTCCATTGCTTCAGCTAAAATCATCTAGATTTGATGCATTCCAATTGGTCTCACACATGATCAACAATGCCTTCTTATTCCCACAGTAAACACAGGCTTGTTCATAAATCAAGGGAGCATCTGTGGGTAGCACATGCAAAGAACGCCCTAATCTAGTTTGCCCCATTTCAGGTACACCGTGAATGTGCCTCTGCACTGTTCCCTTGCATCCCAAAATCATGGTTCATTTAAGCCTCTTTCTCTCCTTGCTTAGGCTTGGCACAGCAACTGATGTTTCTGTCCTTGTGGATTTAAAGCCAGGGCTGAGTTCTCTTAACAGGGTGAATTCTCTGACAAGGAAGTTTTGCAACCGAATTTACAGCCAGAGTCAAGCTTGTCAGTGAGTGCCAGAGGGGAACTGTCGCAACTAGCCCCTTAAGTATGCATTTAATAGTGTTTATCCAAGCGAGTTTGTGATTTCTTCACTCTCTCCAACAAATATGTTATTTGTAATACCTATCTTCTCTAATCTAGGTGTTTGAAAAATGTCTCTAACGTGTGTGGGCTAGAATGCATTCTGTTTTTCTGCAGGAATAGTCATTTAGCAAGGGCAGTCTCTGAGGAACTATCAGACACTGCTTGCCATTGCTCCACATCTTGTGTCCCTGCAGTGACCATGTCTTAACCCTGAAGAAAAACAGGGTAATCTTTTCAAATAAACATTCTCAAGGATGTTTAGAGGGAGCCCAGTTGCCAGCATGGAATTCTCTTAGGATGCTCAAAATAGCTATCCTGAAGCAGCACAATTACAGCAAGTGGGGGTGTTCTTAATAAGCATTTGTTTTTTTTTTGTTTTGTTTTGTTTTGTTTTGTTTTGTTTTTCAGATGATGCAGAATAATCAGCTTAGATGTAAGCAACGAGTGTGTTCTAAAAGTCACTCAGTACCTTGTTTTCAATCTATTCGGTAGAACATGAGGTACAGACAGGTCACTTGATCAGTGAATTGGTAAGGGGTATCAGCAGTGCAGATATTTTTCTTAGAATGGGGTTGTGTCCTAGTATGTACCATAAGGGATTGAAAATATCTTAAGTTGAAAACACAATGTACATAGCCTTCCTACCCCACATCCAAGTGTAACAGCACAGCCTGCTACAATTTCTTTCATTGTTTCCCCTCCTGTTGGTGTGACTGACTTAAAGACGCAGTTTGTTGCTTCTGTCCAATATCTTGAGACCCAGTCATTTCTCATATATCTAGTGCTGGAAAAAAAAAATCAACATTTGTAACTTGAGGGTTGGTCTTTGTATCACTGCGTATCGCTCTTGAACCAAGGGAAACTCAGGAAATTATCAAGTTGAACCATTGTAGGCAGAGGTTGTCAGTATTTGATGGAAGCAGATTAGGTTTTATTGATCTAACCTGCTCCTGGTCAGAGTAAATATGAGATGAGAAAACACTTGTGATTAAGTGAAAGGAGGCACTGGAAGAAATGCCAGTGGGCACATAACAGTGTTCGTGGAGTATCTCTATTCCCACGGAACTAGACGTAGGTAGAAATAAAATGTAGAGCATGGATTGGATGAACAATTATCTGACTGACATAATTAAATGAAAGATAACACATATGCTCATCGTATCACCCAACATTATGTTGACTGAAATGTTTTTATATGCGTGCTCCACCCCCTTCCTTTTCTGCGGATTTCTTCAGGGCAAATGGTTTATCTTACTGGGACCAGAATTCTCTGTAGTTATTGCTGGTTCTGTCCCATACAGGGTGGAATGATTAAGAGAATAGATTTAGTCTTGAGTTTAATGTTATCTCCCACTATCAGTAAGCACAGAATTTATCACTTGTCTAAGATACTGAACATGCCAAGCATCTTCTCAACTTGCCTCATGCACACACACACGACACAAAGGCATGGTAATTTTGCGAAAAGAAGCCAGTGACAAGTTCTGGGAAAGGGAAATAGAATGTAAGCCACACATGTAACTTGAAATTTCCAGGGGACCCCAGAGAGGGCTCTACTAGTTTGGTATACAAGTCTGATGACCTCAGTCTAATATCTGGAACTCATGCCTGAGTGAAAGGAAACATCGACTTCCTGAGGTTGCTCTTTAACTTGAATGGTGTTCCACAGATTTAATATAAGGCCTGTAGCTTAACCACAGAACATCTTTTTTTCTTTATGTTTTTCTTTCTTGAAAACTGGTTACAAATTTGCTCTTTAAAAATCATTTACATATCTTCATTAAAATGATGGGTCTCTTTGGGAAATTTCTATATCTGTATGTCATATATTTGGCTCTTCCTCATCATCCCTTAGCCTCCCTTGTTCCTTTTTACCTCTCCCCTCCCATCTCCTAAATAGTTCCTCTTCTGCTTTCATGTTACATATATATTATTTGTTGTATGTATTTATAGTATCAATGTATGTGTAACTATATTTATATATAATGTAGATTCTTCAAATTAAAAAGAATGTAATGGTTCTTTGTTCATCTGGCTTATTTCGCTTAACATGATGTTCTCCAGTTCCATCCATTTACCCACAAGTGAAACACTTTTGCTCTTTATGGTTGATTAAAGTTTCATTGTCTTACATACTACATTTTCTTTATGTAGTTTGTTGGGGGCATGGTTGTCCTTGAACTCACGGAGAAGCACTAAGAAAACCAGGAATGTTAATCATGCAGGGATGTTTTCTCACCGGAGGAGATAAAATCAAATACCTGCATTCCATCCAGAAAGGTGAGAGTGGATTTTTTTTTTAAGGACCTGGTGACCTTTATGCTATCTGTGGAGGCAGACCTTACCCACCTTTTGCTACAGAGACAGACCTCACCCAAATTCCCCAGAATGATTATCCTAGACTCTTTCCTTTTTAGATTGTTGTTACCCACAAGTACTTTATGGCCTGCTGACCTGTATGCTATCAGTGAAAGAACACATTAAATTCCTTTTAACTATTGAACTCATCTTCATGGTCACATGTACATTGTAAAGGAGTTTCTATGTAGTCATACCTTAAGCTTTGTTGTGCACCTGGAATTGGAATGACTGTTGCCTGGCAACCTTTCCCTTAATTGTACTGTTTTGCAAATATGCTGACAATGCACCGCCTGGTGTTAGACTCCCCGAAGTCTGATCCTGGTTGACAAAAATCAATCTGCACAGGGTTTTCATTCTCATCTCTTAAAGAGTTTCACTGTCTGACACCTGCAGGGACTCAGTAGCCCTCCCTCAGTAGTCACCTGCTGACTGACATCTAGTTCTCTGGTTTGACTATTATGACTAGTGTGACGCCATAAACACGGAAGTACAGGTATCTCGGCTGAATGCTGACTTACAGTCCTTACAGCATAGAGATCATTTGGACACTGTATGGAAAACAGTGGAAAGCTGTGGCTTTTTGATGCAGTTAGTCGCTTATACTGAACTTTCTACCACCAAACATTTTCTCAGGATTATCTTTTGACATAAATTAAAACACCCAGTTATGTCCAGAAGACACTTTTCACCTCTGACCTCTTGTTCTTGCAATCTTTCTACCCCCTATTCTGTGATGGTCCCCGAACTTTGGTGTTTGGGGAGGTCATAAATGTCCCTTTCGGAGTTAGGCACTGAACTAATACTTATTCTACCACTTGGACAAGTTAGGAGTTTCTGCATGGAGAAGGATCTAATTTTTATCTGGTCATAAAGCTGAGCACACGATTCTTGAAAGAACTATTTCATCACATAGTTCAATCTTTTCCTCTTTGAAATTAATTATATATTGTATTATATTATACTATATTGTATTATTATATTATAATTATAATTATATTATATTAATTATTAATTACATCTTAGCAACTTGCAAAGCCCTTAAAGTTGATTTCATGCAGAGTGGCACCATGAACTGTGGTGCACAGTATTGCTTCATTGCCACAGAAATGTCACTTTTTTCACCTGTCCAACAAGGCAATAAGTACCATAGGGATTTATCCTGCTTCCTTCCTCTCTATCAAATGAAACACTAAATCTGTGAGTATGAAGTGTCACCTGGAGGTACAGTGATGTGAGCCATAGGGTTATTTACTATGTGGATTGCACTGAAATTCTTTCAAGCATTTGCCTGTTTTACTGTTTGCTTTCTCATGAATATTTTCTGTCCTGTAGACTGCTTGATCATATCTGACCCAACTAAAGCTGATACTATTTAAATCATTCATATGGGGGTTGAACATTGAAAGAGTTAAACTTGCCTTGAACTTTGCATAGCCTGTCCTGTTGCTTAGCATTTCCTTTCCTAGTGCCTTTCCTTAAAGACCATGGCAAGAAAAAACACAGTCCTTTGTCTTTTATTCATTCATTGGATACAAATTTCAGACTTTGCAGATGTAAGCCTTTGTGTTTTAAAGTGAAAGTAAGTAATAAAGAAGTATAAAATCCTGTCCTCATTCCTAGAAGGTCATATCTGTATATTTCTGCCACCTTGACTTAGTTTATGAACAAGCCATAGAAGAGGCCTCATCCCCTGGAAACCTCTACTGTCCTGAATTACAAGCTGGGAAAATTGGAACGCACAATCTTCAAACGTCACCTCCCCGTTCTCCCTTTCTAGATTGGTTTTCTCTTATTCCTCTAAAGATACCTCATGTAATATCCGAAGTACACAGTCATCTTTTTTCTGCCTGCACGCTCATGAAGAGCTGGTGTCTACCCCCAGCACTCCTGCTCTGCCCCTCTACTGCCAAAGGAAATACAGTCTTTTCCCAAAGGCCTCCTTTAGGTGTATCTTATTTCAATTGAGTAAAACTCTCTTATGCTTGGAGACATAGGGGAAATTAAACGAGAATCACAAAGTTTGAAGCCTAAAGGATCTCATTCAGAACTTGCCCTGTCCTGCTCACCGATTGATATTCTATTGGAAAAATTCCTGGAGCTCTCTGAGCTTCAGATTCTGCATCTGCAAAATGGGGATGGTGCTACTGCAAAGCAATCAGGACTTTTGATGGCTTGTGTAAGCAGAGGAGCCCAGTACTGGCACTCACTCACTGGTCAGTCTCTATAGAGCAATGGACACCACCACCATGAACTGTTCTCGCTTGTAGACTTCTGGATGCTTCTTTTATTATACTCTAGGTTGCTTTAAGGACATGATGAATATCTTGGACATGATTCCCTGAAGCCTTACACAGGACTCTGTATCTAGCAGATGCTCACGTATATCGGATACCTTGGTGTTACTGTAAAGCTGCAAAATAGCCTAGGCGGAATGGGCTCAGCAGGGTGAACAGTTCGAAGACAAGGTTCTGTAAAGCTTTTGACTTAGCTGAGCAAAAGTCTAAAAAGCAAGGTGATTGAAATGGCAGGCTTCATGTGATTTAGGACCATAAGGTGACCCCTTCTTGGGGTCACCCATAAGATGAATCAGAAAAAGGGAGACAAGAGATGGGGCCAGGTGTTCCCCAGTCCTTAAACATTTTAAACAAGGGGAAGCAACTCAGTCATCACTGATTAATCTTTGATAATTTATCCTTTGGACATTAGTTAAAAAGAGTTTTAAATGAAATTAATTGAACTCTCATGACTTTTTTCTTTTTTTTCCCTACTAAAATCATCAAAAGAAGCTGGACCTTGAATTTTAAAAACTACTGAGGCTTATTTTTCTGTGACTTCAGCCTATCAATTTGTTTGTGTTGAAATCACAATTTTCCAGAGGTATGCTGAAATATTTAACGTTTTGTCAAATGAATGCTAAGTGAAAGTGTCCTAGAAAAGGGTAAATATAAAATCAAACCACATTACAAACGAGCACTATTGGATAGGTTCAAAATGCCATTTCTCCTTCAGCTATATGGGTGCTGACAGTGTCCCTGGGTTTGCCCCTTCCTAACACCGTGAGTGTATTATGAATAAAGTAAGAACCCCTGCTAGTATTGTCAATAGACCCTAAAACCAAGTTCTTAGAATTACGCTGATATATATATATATATATATATATATATATATATATATTTTTTTTTTTTTTTTTTTTTTTAAAGAGAATAAACTAGAAGAGGAAACCTGAAGATTAGACTTTCAGGACAGGTTTTGTGTCAGCGTCATCTGTGTTTTATGTTTGCCCATGCGACCAACTTATGTGTGTACCAGTATACGGCGTATTTATCCCTGTGACCATCATTGAAAACTCATGAGATCTCCATAATTTGTCTAGTGTTATGTTGCTTTGTGTGTAAATGATTGCTTGGTGGTAGAGAGACAGCGGTGGCCTGTGAAACATCAAAAAATTCAGTCCAGTTCAGGGTATTGAGATGGGAGAAAGGGAAAGGGACACGATTCTTCTCCCAACAGTATACTGTGCACAGAACGGTGGCCTTTTTTTTTTTTTCCCCACCAAGTGGTTGTTGTCGCATCTGAAAAATCTATACATTTCAGGTGATACCATGAAGCTCACAGAAGCAAGCAAGTTGGAAGGAATCTCCTTCCAACACTTGACATTCAGCTGTGGTGTTAAAAATAGTTGAAACTATCTTACCACTGTTATATGCAATCCCCGTGGTTGTGAACCCACTTAAATTTGCTTCACATAGTTGAAAGCATCTGTCTTAAACTGAAAGCAGGCCTTCTTAAACTCTGTACTCATGATCTCTTGTCATCAAGACACTTTTACCTGCGCAGATATACAGGTAAGATATGTGTACATATTAACTATTAAAACAATTCTTTGATATAAAAACAATTTTAACATTTTTTAAAGATGGAAGTCAATTTACATGACAAGAATATAGGTACACTTACTTATTTTTTCACATACAGGATTAAATCTTTTTTAAGTATTGATATTATAGAACGTAGAACATCTTTTAAGGTTTGATTGCATAGTTATCAGTGCTAAGCATACTGTTTTATATTAGTTCATAGTATAAAACTGTAAAAATATGCTTAGGTCCATTTAAGAAATCATTGGAAATGTGGAAATTCTGTCACAATAACAAGTCAAAATTCATTAAATTATTTTTAAGAAATGGTGTGTATGTGTGTGCCACCTGTGTATGAGTTCCCCGAGAGGCCAGAAGAATGTTTCAGGTGGCCCGGGGTTGGAGTCACAGTCAATTTTGAGCCATCTGATGTGGCTGCTGGGAGTCAAACTCAAGTTCTTGTGGAGAAAAGCAAGCACTCTTAACCATTGAGCCACCTCTCCAGCCCCTCATTAATTTATTATTAACAAAACTCAAGTTAGGACTTTTAAAATAAAGTATTTCAGTATACTACAACACAAAAAACTTCATGCCGAGGAATGACAGTAGAAAAATATTAAGTCTTTGCTTTCAGTGATTAAAACCGTTATGCTTCTAGCCGAGCAGAAACGTTTCATGTTAGTTAAAACACTGCAACTCACAACATACAATAGCCCCAAATCTGAGCTTGGGCGAGTCAGACAGCCCTAGTTGGCACGCTGCAATATGGTTGGTGGGCATGCGCACTGCAAAGTTGTACGTTCAAAGCTAAAACTGCAGTCAAATCACAAGAAGAAACAGAGGCGCGTGTTTCCAGTGACAGCTTCGGCTCGTTCTGTAAACCTTTTACTGGCGACAGCTTTTCATGACTCCCACATTCAGTTAAACGACCAGAAGCTGTGTCCTAAAGGATAAAGAAAGCTAATTTGAGGAAAACTGAGGAAGTTGTTGCCTTGTACAGGTCTGGGGAAAGGCTCAGAAAGCTCCAGTGGGGCAGATATAGGTAATAATGAGTTCCGCTCCTGGTGTTAATTCGTTGTGTGAAAGCTTTAGTTCTAAAGACTCAAGAGCAGACATGTTGGGCTTTTTCTCTTCCAGCCATGGCAGGAAGTGTGCTTGTTTTTGTGTGTGTTTGTAACTTATGGGTATAAGTTCTTTTAGAAAGTGATTATTTGAAGCAAAACTTTAGACTGTTGACCTGGCGTCATTATTCAGAAGAAGTTGAAAGTTGGGAGAAATTGGAGGAGACAAGAGAACAATATGGCGTGGACATTGGAGGTTTCAAAGGAAGCACATTGGGAAGGAGGGATGCAGGATGTGCTAGTGAGATGGACTCGAGAGACAATCTGGAAGAAGGGCTGGTAAAAAAATATCAGATCAGGGTGGATGATCTCAGTACTGGGAGTCCAGATCGGAGAAGCAGTGATAAGTGCCATGGGAAGAAGAGAAGATGGGAAAGACTACTAGTACTCCTGGGTTCCGCTCAGGGGCACCGTTGCACTTCCCAGTGGTTTCTGTATTCTGCTCTCACTTCATAGATGACAAGGTAAAATTCAGAGAAATTAAAAGGCTTCTAAAGGGTGATATAATTTCATCAAAACCTCAAATTTCTTTCTCACTTGCTCTTTATCCTATGATTCCTCTCTAGCCTAGACCATGTATGACTAGGACAAGACCAAGAAATCATGAGATAACAGGTCTTAGGACAAAGACAGAAAGAGCAAGTTATAAATTCTTCATGTGGATGAGAAGCAAAGAAAGTTATATTTAGTTTAAAAACAGATCCTTTTAGTTTTGCCTATTTTTTAATTTTTTTTTGAGAAAGGGTCTCATTGTGTAGACCACATTGGCCTTGAACTTCTGCCTCCTGAGTAACAGAACGATGAGCTTTCTAAATGAAAAATGCGGCATGGAAAAGATGAATACAGGGATTATTCTAGGGAATATAAAGTGCGAAGACAACTGGGAGGAGGATCTGGAGAGCACAGCTGTACCGAAAGACAACAGAAGAATATGCAGTCATAGAAATGAGTTCCTAGCATTGTCACTTGAGAAAATTGAGAAAATTATGGAGTGAGCATCAAAGAAAGCTAAGTACTCTGTTGTAGGACATAAGAATGAGTGCAGGTAACTGCTGCGGATGTCAGGGAAATGGTCATTAGTGAAAAATCACAGAGGCAAGACTGACAATAAAGGTGGAGCTTGTCTCTTTAGAAATAGAAAAAAAAAGAAGACAATTTGAAGATGTTTTAGTTAAGGGAGAAAAGGAGCAACAGTGGAGAGAGAGGTAAAGAGAGAGACAAGAACAGGAAGGCAGCCTGTGGTGAATTCCCATGGGAGATAAGGAAGGAGTTAGCTATTTACTAAGGGAAAAACCATGCCTGCCAGCCAGACTAGGGAACAACAGGCAGAAATCAACAGCCTTGTGAGTAGAAAGAAACTAGCTTGTAATCCTAAAGAAGTGAGTGGGAAAACTGAGAGTTCATTTATATGCTGCAACTTCTTCCAGAAAATACGTAATGACCCTGGGAGGAGAAAATGGACCTTTGAAGGCACTGGAATTCACAGCTGGTCAAAAGGTGACATGCATAAAGGACATTGTAGAAGCATCTCCAAATGGCATTGCAGTCCATTCTCTTGCTCCAAGTTCAAAGTGGTACCGGTTTTGGGCACGGACTCTGTTTATAGCTCCACTCTAACTCATGAGAAAATACAGTGTCTTTTTAGTGTAGGAATCTTTTTGGTATTATAATAAGACTAGGAATCCTTAGAGTTTGGGTGTGTAAATTCAGTGAGATAACAATGACATGTGGAGAGAGTGAGTGGATAATGACGGAAACTGAAAACAGATACAAGTCAGGTACGGTATGCACTGCAAAGTTGTAGTTCCAGACGTGTCCTTGATTATCGTTCCAGGTTCCTTATTATCTCTTCTCCTAAAAGGGCAGGTCTGCCTGTATTCTATGAGCCAGGACATGACAGATATTGACACTTATGGGTAAACTACCTGGACTGAACTGCTCATACTCCTCTCTATGCCTCACTACAGCATTTGCTCCAAAGTCCTTAAAAAAGCCCCGAGACAAAGCAGTTAGATGCTCCCAGTTTCCTGGACTTTCTCTTGCTGTGCAGGAGCTCTGGCTTCTCTCTTAGGTTTTCACTATGAATATATAATAAAAACTTGTTTCTAAACTCACTTGCTACGATCTATGAATCTCTTCTCTTGAATTTAGAAGACAGGATTTCAGAGACCACTGACTCATTGGGAAATTTTGTGTGAGTATGAGTACTTGAGACCCTAAGTATTGAGTTAAAGTCCACCTGAGGGAAGAGGAAACCTCTCCTTCAGAATAAAAAAAATGCCCCATGTTTGCTGTATCAGTAATGAAAATCATCATGATGACAAACACAATTACAGTAGAATTAGCACCTGTGAGCATTGAACTTTCCCACCCAGATATGGTTCTCTTTCCGTGATGGGTTACATGCTAACCAGGTCTGCTGTGTATGTTAATCTGTTTAGTTTCTTCAGCAGTTCTTTGCAGTCTCCATAGAGTCCCTCCAAGTCTACAGTGTGGAAAAAAAAAAAAAAAAAAGAAAGACACAGTGAACTCAAGTGCCCAACCTTAAGAATTAATAATGGAGCCAGGGTTCATTTAAGTGATTTGGATTCAGATAAAAGATTTTGAAAATAGAAAATCATTGTTTGCAACATGTTCTTACAAGAAAAATAGGGCAGGATCTACATACCTTCCAAGAGAGAACATATTTTGAGTTTATTCATTGCCAATTACTTGAAGTACCTGTTTTGCCAATCCTCTAACCTGACTTCACCATGTTGATGCCTTTTTCTCACTGAAAATCAAGACCTTCCACCTTCATGTATTTCCATAAAAAAAAAAAAGCCTCTGGCTCTGCTCCCCAATGTTCATTTCTGTGAGTGACAGCATGTGCTGGGAAGGACATATGTCTTATAATGAATGGCTGCTAGGAATTGGCAGTGGCAACCAGTTGGAACATCAGGGATAATGATTGAAGTGAGAAGGAAGGGGCTATTGAAAAGTCAGAGAAAATTCTTTACTATATCATAAAAATGTGGAAGGGATTTTTAAATGTTTCCTTAGTGTCATCTTAATGACCTCCACCTTTAGTAGCCATTGTAGGAAAACGTAGTCAGATTTCATAGCTGCTGTGTTACAGAGAGAGCCAACACAGAGTAATAACCAATAGTATTGGCTTATTGTGCTATTCCACACAATCCGCAATGTCTGGTAGGAATCCACTGCTCTCAGTTATGTGGTGGCTTGAAGAAGCTTATTTGCGGTGTCTTCTAATTCAACTAGCTGCTGTTCAGAATTGCTGTAGTTACCTAAGAATTTGACTAGAAGAGAGGCCAAAGACATTGAGTCAGGGTGACATTGACAACTACAGACACAGGGCCGTATCAAGAAGGGCTCTGGGTTTTGTGTTTCAGAGCAAAGAATTGGGTAGAGTCATGGAGATAGTCACAGAAGCAGAGACACTTTGTTAGATCTACTTTAAAGTGTGAAAACAGGTTGGAAGAGAGAGAGTTCAACAGCTCAAACAACAACTATTGTACAAAAGATGGAGCTTTTAAAGCCACATAGTAGGGACTTGTGGGATCATTTGCACAACACAGGCTTTCTTATAAATGCTGTTTTAGAGGTAGCTATCCATACAACTTCATTCATCATGTGCCTCAAACCTTCACCCAGAGTTGTAGGTTTTAGTATTTTGCTCCTGTACCCACATCAGTGGCTCAATCTAGTTCTAATAAGTCCTATCAGGGGTTCCAGTCTTCCTTTTTGCCACCAGGTTTTCGCCTATGCTAATTTTGCAGACTTTGTGTAAGAACTTCTGGATCTCACTCTCCACTCTATCCTCCTGCCTCAGAAACCTGTTAACATCATAAAGACAACTAAAACTGTTTAAAGACCTCTCTTGTTTCCCCCGTTCTTAGGTGCCAGAGCTGTGGTTCTGTAGCACTCATGTGCTTTGATTGCCGGCTTGACTGTCCTGCTGTAGTCAGTACACAAGGTGCCAGTACACTGTGCTGCAGAGCTTTGTGACCAGGTGTGGTTAGGAGACTGTATTGTCACTTTATACTGGTCTCATCCTATAGAGCCGCTAGCCCAGAGCAGCATTCTATAGCACAAACAGCAATGTACTGAAGCTCTGACAGTGTGCTTTCACTTTTAAATCTTGTCCATATGTTTTAAAGACAAGGTTTGGTCAAAAAAAAAAAAAAAAAAAAAAAAAGAGAGTTATTGATTCAGAATGGCAAGAAGTAGAGGGTAGGCAGAAAAAGCAATGCAGGATCTGCTCAGCGAGCCTGGAGATGTCAACATTCGCCCACACAACAAACTCAGGGGCAGCTGTGTTTTCAGTAATAGGACAATCTGGACCCAACTGAAAGAAAGTCGATTGCAAACTCACAGGTCTCAGAATTCTTAAAACTGCCTAGACTTTCAACACAGCACGACTGCCTCCTGGATGCACTTCGCCTTGCTGTTAAGATTGTTTATAAAATGTGTGTACTATGTCTTTTCTCTGGTCCCTCAGTGTTTGTGCCTTTCAACATCGCTTATTACTGCTAGATCTAGGAAAGTCAAAAGCCTACCTTGGAGATTAAAGTCTCCTTGGATATTTCACAATTGTGGCATTTCCCTCCTTGAAGTTTTGCTTTGGCTTTTTATTACAGAGGGTAAAATGCAAAGTCTTCCCACATATGCCAAGCATCTGCATGATTTGGATGTCCTTAGAGGCCATTTTTCTGATTTCTGCTCTGCTTCTTTCAGTTTTGCAAACTCTTCAGGCTCTTCAAGTACACTGTTTCCCTATTCCAGGATCCTATTTTGCTAAAATGATTTCCTTTCTCCTAAATGTCGTGTTCTGTAGTATCTCTCTTAATCATTACACATGGATCTCTGCAGGTCCTCCACTGGGCTGTGTGCTTATTCTGTATCTTAGCAACTACTTTATTTCCTTGGTAATACAGTATATTTATTAACCTAATTGTTATCCTCTCCACTTAATTATGAGCTCTGTGAGGTGAGGAGCCATATGTTCATTCCTAAGCTTAGCAGAGTGCATTAGACACGGTAGCTTTTTGACAATTGTGTAATTGGCAGATCCATGAGCTTGGAAAGAAACTATTATAAATGTACCACCAAGGTGGCATAGGAAGACAGAAAAAAAAAAAAAAAAAAAAAAACCAAACCATGGAACTAGTAGGTGGGTTGAATTCAGATTAATAGTGTTATATAGTAGATCAGGACCAGAGGATTGTTTTTGAGCAGGGAATGAGTGTCATGAGGCCTACGATTCAAGAAAAGTGATTTGACAAACACACCACAGCCTGATTACAATAGAAAGGCAGCCTCCAGAGGCTCAGTTAAAAACAAAAAAACAAAAAAAATAGGGAAGTTGACTGACACTTAGGAAAGCATGTGGGATAAGGAGACATGTGGATTTAAAAGTTAGGCATACTTTCACAGATAAGACATGTTTTTATTTAAGAAGCAGACTTAGTCAAAGGATGTGTTTCGAAGTTATTAGAGGAAACAAAATTAAAATGGTCTTTTGTCTCAGTTCACAGTCCTAAGGAGGTTACCGTCACAGACACACCTGAGCACAGTAAACACGAGGGGCTGTCTTTGCTTTGTAGGGGTTGTCTAGACACATCTAGGATAAGAACATTAGAGAACTGTTTTGTTACTTTTCATATCTTTAAATATATCCCAATACAGAGTTACACAGAACTCAATATGTGTTTGGTTTCAGAAGCCCCTCTAAGTGTAGTCTTATGGAAGAAAGGCCAAGTTTCACATCTTTAAGAAAAACTGTCTCCTAATGGTAGAGTACAGGATTGTGAGCCATAACTACCAGGTTTGATTTATGCTTTTGTCCTATATATGTTGAGTAAGATCCCACCAGCCACCTAACCAATATGTTCTGAAGCTGAAAGTGGACATGGCTTTTATCCTAACTTATAATAAAGACTTGCAAACTAAGAGCTGATTGACAAATTCTGGGGTGTAAGACACACCAGCATTATGGATCTTCATATTTGCCAACTGTCCATAGCATTTTATAGGGGGATTGGCTGATATGAAGGATGAACAAGAGGGAAACTAAGAAACCAGGACTCATCAGTAAGTTTGCTGTCCCAAGAATGGTGGCCCACTAGTGTGGCATGTGGGCTTCACGCTGATGTTTTACATTTAACATCACTGGGGGATGGTCAGCCTCAGAAAGCTAATGTCGCTTGGGTTTCCTTGTGGCGTGTCTGTGGAGCATGGCCAGCTGGAGAGGAGGGGCCCTTCCTGTTATGGCATTGTTGATAACAAACTGATATCTATTCAGCAGTAAAGGGATCCCCACAGCACGTGTGTAAGGGACTGTTTGGAGTCTTGAATGTGATAAACGGATTCCAGAGAAATCCCCAGGCACATATTTATCCCTAATTTCGATTAAAATCAGAAGACTCGTAGGTCACCTGAAGTCTCTCCTGAGAGAGCACTCCATGGACCCAAAGAGTCCTGCCCATAAAGTAGCAACTGAACTCTTAACACAGTGTGCTTTTTGTTTTGTTCTGTTTTGTGCTTTGTTTCATTTATTTTTAGTAAGATTGTTCTTGTGTTATAAACACATAGAGAGTCTGGCATCGTGCTAGAAAACCTTAGTCCTTCTCGTTCTCTAACTAGTCCCTTTGGGCAGACTACTTATATTTCTAACTTCGACTCAGTGACCACAGCAGAAGTCTGGGTTGCTTGTAGGTGAGATGTTGGGGGTCTGAGAGTACACTCTAGGAAGAGATAGTTGGTCCTATGATGCCTTTCACCCCAAAATAAACTGTTACCCATAGAGATGACTGACCTTTAACACCACGTGGACTGCTGAGCACACCTTTGAAGGTCCTGTACAGCAGAGCAGGACACAGTGAGGTAGATACATTTCTTACAGCATGCTAGACCACCACAGAACCCAAAGAGGTAAATGGGAAGTTTCGAAAATGTGAAGTTTTTCTATTCAAATGCTCAAGATGGAAGTACAACATCAAAATAAGTGAATTTTATGTCATGAGACAGATTCCCCCAAATATGAATTCTTTAGAGAAGGCGTGTATAATTCTATTTGTTTTGATATCTCTTATAAAGCAGTGTTCAACTTTGATAATACCTGTAATTAGTGCTCGGGCATTACTTTATCTTATTTTATTTTTTCCAATTTATTCATTATATTTCCTGATTGAAGTATCCTCCCTCAACTCCTCCAACTCATACCCTTCAACCCACTTCCCCCCTATTTCCTTCCCTTGTCTACTGAAAGGGGAAGTGCTCTTCCTCTGCTTATCAAGTCTCATCAGGACTGCCTGGATCCTCTTCCTCTGTGGCCTGGCAAGGCTGCATTGCCAGGGGCAAGTGATCAAAGAACAGGCAATCAAGTTCATGACAGAGGAAACCCCTGCTTCCCTTACCTGGGGACTGACGTGGAGACTGAGCTGCAACTTTATTTGCAATAGCCAGAATCTGGAAATAACCGACATGTTCCTCAATGGAGGAACATACAGAAATTGTGGTGCGTTTACACACATTTACAGTGGAACACTACTCAGCTATCAAAAACAAGGAAATCATGAAATTTTTAGGTAAATGGATGGAACTAGAAAAGATCATCCTGAGTGAGGTAACCCAGAAGTAGAAAGACACACATGGTCTACACTTGCTTATAAGCCGTATAATATAGGATGACCATTCTAAAATCTATAGACATAAAGAAGCTAAACAACAAGGAGGTTCCTAGGGAAGATGCTTAAATCTCATTCAGAATGGCAAACAGGACAGACACCAGAAGCAGTGTAAGAAAAGGAACAAGATGAATGCCTACTACAGAGGGTCCTCAGGCACTACTTTAGAAAATAAAAAGGTGCACCAATATTCTTTAAATTAACAGAGTACAAAAATGAATGTAATGTTAAAATTCAGGGGCTAGTGATGATATTTGAAACAACTTTGTAGATGTGCTTATGCATCCAAAATCAGGCTTATTGGGGTAAAATAAAAATATTTATCAGTAAAATCAACCTTAAAGATGCTGAATGAAAGCCACTATGGGCAAATAAAGTCTCATCTCCATCATCATTACAGATATTAACCCAGCTCATCTGCTCTTCAAAAGGTTTTTCTCAAGTTGCTTTACTGAGATTTTTCCTTCAGTCTTGATTACAATTAGAGGCATCATTAACTGTTGCCTAGTGTTAACCCTAGGAATGAAACCCAAACCATTCAAGAAGTATCAAACAGAAATGTTCTTAAGAGAAATAAATTTTCCATTCCCAGAGACAGTTTCATACTTATTTCTAGATATACTTCCATATAAATTAACATCCCAGAAGTTAAATTTGGTTATATCAGTGAAACAGAAATCATGATCGATGTCACAATGCATGCTAACTGCATTTAGTGTGAATTTGTCAAAAGAAGTGGCATTGTTTTGACCAAAATCAAGAAACAGTGACTTAGAAATTGGCCCTTTGGATCAGGTGCCAACAGTTATCTGATGTTTAGTTGGCTGCAAAATCTACTTTTCTACAAAGAAAAAGAAAAGTGAAACAAACAAACAAAAAACCCAGAATCTAAATAGTCACATAGGATTTTAAAACTACACAGTGGCATTTTTCTCTCCTTTGATGTGCATGTTTAGTTGGAATTATGACATGCTCAGAAAAAGCACTATTTCCTCAGGAAAAAATGATTATAGTTCCAGGTGGGGGGGAAAAGATAAAATGCTCACCCATATAAAGTAACTAAATATTTATATTTGTGTGTGTGTGTCTGTGTGTGGGTGTGTGTGTGTGCATGTGTGCATGTATATGGTGTATGTATGTATGGGAGCCTGTAGGGGTCAGAAGAAGTGTCCCATTTCCCAAAGCTGAATACATAGGCAGTTGTGATACCATTTGGGTGATACCATGTGGGTGCTGAGAACTGAACTCTGGTCCTCTGTAAGAACAGAAAATACTCCTGCTCAGCCACCTCTCCAGAACCCAGAGACGTATCTCTTCAAAGAAAAATTTTAGTCACAGAAACAGGAAAAGAAAATTCTAAGTTACAAAGTGATTTTAAAAATTAGGTCAGGACAAGTCATTCTGTGTAATTTTAGAAAACGCTACAAGACATTTTCTCTGAGTACCCATCACAGGATTTTTGGGCAGCTGATTTCACTACTTAGTCACTGAATGGTAAGTCCTAGCAACTGGCTCCCAATAATAAAAGAAAATCTTGGAGAGTGAAATATATTGATAAATTACAGTTGTTGATTAAAAAATATTTTAAAGCAATAGATCGGCAGTTAATAAATTATCTTACAAAAATTATAACAAGTTAAAAATATTTCTACACAGATGTTAAATTCTACCAAGTTAAATGTTTTCTTGAAGAGCTTAATGTATCTAGGGAATACTTACACAAAAAAATTGAATGCTTAGGATGGAGATCCGTAAGAATGGAGTTTGTAAAACTGAAACTCTCTGAGTGTTCTCCAGTGCTTATGAGTCACTTTATTTCCTTATCTCCTTAAAAAAATATAGATAGATAGATAGATAGATAGATAGATAGATAGATAGATAGATAGATAGATAGATAGATATAATGTGCCAGGTCACCTGAAGATGTTTAAATAGAGATTCTGTTTGTGTTGGTACTGTACCATACTGAGGATCACTTAGGAAATTTGGGTCATTTGTATTTGGCTCAATCTCTTATCAAAACATCAAAACAACAGTTAGCTTTTGGGATGAATTTCTTTGTCACTTAGAGTGATGGAAAGTTTTTTTGTTTGTTTGTTTGTTTTTCCAGTGATGACTTTTAACAGAAAACCCTTTTTATGCACTAAGGTTTGAATTTTTTCCTTATTCTTTGAAAATTCCATGCACACATACATTGTATTTTGGTGATATTCACTCCCTGAGACCACGCCTAACACTTTTCTTACCTCTTCCATCATCTCCTGCTCTTCAACATCATCTCTTTTCTTTTAACCTCTCAGTACAACTAGTGCTGCGCTATCTACTGGATTGTGGGTAAGCCACCAGGGCTACATCCCTCAGTGAACTGACTTTCCTTCTCCCAGCAGCCAGCAACAACCATAGCTCCTCAGCTGGGGGTGGAGACTTGTGAGTCCTTTCCTGATCCATGCTGGTATATTTCCTGGTTGTTCCGTGAATTCACGAGTACAATGTAGTATTCAGAAGGCACTGTCTTGCTACAGTCCTCCCTGACCTGTGGCTCTTACAGTCTTTGCTCTTCATTGATGTACCCTGATCCCTAGGACAATGGGTGTGATAATAGATGCCCTGTTTAAGACTGTCTGCAGTCACTTATTCTTTACACCTTGACCAATCGTGAATCTCTGTACCAACTTCTGTCCAGTACAAAAAGAAGCTTCTTTAATGAGGGCTGAAGACTATACTAATCTATGGCCAGATAGATAAAATTTTTTTTTTCATAAAGCCTTACTTTATAAGTCTATCTGCAGAAGTCCCAAATATGTAACTTTAGAGTTGTACTCATATAAGCAGTGACTTTAAAAGCTGTAAGATACCCTTTCTTATTACAATGATTAAATATTGATCTTATGCTTAATTTTACAAGCTTATTTACCGAGGGTAAGATGCATGACACCTTTTATTTAATGTCACTGATATCCTTCCTATTGTATATTTGCTCTATAGTACAGCCACAACAACAAATAACACCTTCATGAGGGCCTCTCCACACAGTTTAAAGAACATCCACCTTTAAGGAAAGCTATAATATATCAACATCTGCTCTTAGACATTAGTTTTGTTTAATTGAATGTATGTCAAACACATTGATATACATTCTTATTGATTAAACTACTGTATGTGTTACTATAGATGGCAGAATGAGGTTTTCCTATTAATTTGTTTGCTTTTCCTCAAATTTCTTCATCCTCATCTTTTTCTTCGCATCCTTAATTGTTAATATTGCAAGATAGAACAATGCTATTTGTTCTAAATTCATCTACACAATCAGCAGCCCCCATACCAAGGAGCAAGCTTTCTTCATATTTATCAACGATATTAACAACTAATATTTGGATGTTAGCTGTACATCTTGCCATTAATTCAACACTGCCTCTAGAAGGTGGATAAATATGGAGAAGACAATTTGAAACTATGTCATTTTAGCAAAATACTACTACTCGGTTCTTTCATAGGTTCTATGACCCTTCCAGTCATGGGTTCTCAGTTAAGTTTATAGTACGAGGGTTGAGTTTACGCCTGTGACCATGCCTTAAATCCAATTAGAAAGTGTTTTGTTGTCCCACAACATTCATGCCAGTCTACCAATGAGAATAACTTGCCAGGCTGTTCATCATTATAGCCCCCAGGGCTTACAGCTGGGTAATATTGATGACCATCTCACTCAACTCCCACCCCCAGTGTGCATAGAGCTTTGTAGCACTATAGAAGCTACCCAGCAGGGTGGAAGGTTCCTGATCAGCAGGAACTTGATTTCTCTGTCTGAGACCAACATGTGTGGTTGCTTTCAGTAATAAGTTCTTACCATAAAGTTGTTCTGGGCAACTAGGAGTAATAACAATAATATACATTGTTTTGGTCTCTGAGGTTCCAACCCAACCAAAAACCAGAAGGGAGGTATCCCACACCATCACTGGGCTCTTGTGTAGTTAGGAGGTTTGGACTTAGATTTGAAAGCATAAAATGAAAGGAATGGTGAAGAAAAAAAAAAATCAAAAGCAGACTCACACTGCATGAACAAATTGTAAGGTTTTGCTCTGTGAAGGCCAAATCAATTGCACCCTGAATCAGTTTTACTCTATTTGCTGAAAAAGAAGACTGGCACCTGGAAAAAGAGAAACATGGAGTTGATGGAGCCTGAGCTGAAGCAGTTGGCACAATGCTCTCAGTCTGGTAGTTCTGTGGATCTTGCCTCTACATGAGCCAACAAATACCAGCACAGTAGAAGTGAGTAAGTACATACCGAGTATGAGAAAAGTTTTTGTTTTAATGCAATGATGGCTTTACACATGGTATGTTTGGATTTTCTATGAGATTTCATTAAAAAGTGGACCACATTATCAAGCTTTTCTCTTTCGAAGGTAGTTGCAAAATACCGAAGCTCAAGAACTGATCTAGAGGCATTCAATTTAACTTAGAATCATTCTTAGATAAAACATGAAAGTTTGAAGTTAACAAATTTAATTGTCGTCCTTCTTCCTCCACCTTCACTCCTCTGTTCCATTTCCTTATCTTTTTTTCTCTCTTTCCTCATTTCTCTTTCTTTTGTTTTGGATACAGCCCCTTTCTAATGAAATTTAAGAACATGATACAACTAGCTTTTAATTCAGAGGATAAATATGCTACTTAATGCATTAAGAAAAGTCTAATGCGAATACACTTTTCTTGGATGTTTGAGGGTAAAGTATCAAGAATGCTTTAAGGTTCAGGATGTTTGGCCCTGTCTTCCCCACCCCCGCCCAGTGACTAGCTCAGATCCTACTCATGTGAAGACCCAGTACTCTTATGAGAGTTCATCACTCATCAAACAGCCAGGTGCTCCTGGAAGCAATTCCCAGTATAAAACCCAGTACTTTGAAAAACCAAATTCAGTTCAATAAAAATATTTCAGAGTACACTATGTACAAGACATTGTGCTAAAGCCCTAGAGTAAAAACAAACAAATTAGACATTATTTCAGCTACCGAGGAGCTTAGTAGTTTGACCTAGAACAAGCACAAAGTAAAATGTTTTTCATTAAAAATTTTAAATGTATTTTTATTTTTTATGTTACTCTACAGTGTCTTACTTTTGAACAAAAGTTTCCTAGCATTTTTTATCTTTTTATATTTCTGAATTTCTTAGATTCTGCTTTCCTACAATGTAATAGAAATGGCATCATTACTACACGGGATAGTTTTATTTTACAAAATAAAGTGAAACAAAAATATCCCCAGACTGGGACCAGTCAGTGACACTGAACATTTAATAAGCATAAAGTGGACCATCAGTGCAAAGGACTAAGTCTAACAAAGTCCGGTGTTGACTGACAAATGATAACAGGGCTGTACCATTTTCAATGGTTATTCAGGGAGTAGGTGCACAGATCCAAGAGAAAGCATTAAAGGGCCAGACAGCTGTGACCAGTAAAGGAGGCTTTCCTGAACCTTTTTTTTTTTTAAACTAGCCATCAAAAATAAATATGTGAATCCAAACAACACAGATTTATTATTTTAAAGTACAAAACTGGAAACTAAATCTTAAAACAACATGGCCTGAATTATTTTACTTTAATGAAGAAAAGGTGCCCAATATTTATGGAAAGAAGATATTTAATGAGTGTTTTAAGGAATGGGACACATGATACAATCAAATAGTTATTTCAGAGGCAGAAAATGAAACAGAACTAAAAACTCTCTGCTTACTACGAAGCGAATAAGTGTGAGAATATTAGCTGGGGGAAAAGGAAAAGTGATGAGGTCCCAAAATGCTTTTTAGAGCTGAGTTTGTAACGAGTGTCCATGCCATGAGAAAAGACAATGTCATGGGACAAGCTGGAAAAGGCTCAAGTCTAAGAAAGTGAAAATGGCTTGTCCACTGTGTTGCTTTCCCAAGCCTTTAATGCATCTATGTCCTGGGAAGTCCCACAAAGAAGACAATTTTGTATGATCATGTGGTGGAGTCGATTCCATAGGACACACGTTTACAAAATCTCATGCTAGCATTGGGCAAACCAAAGAGAAAATAATGCAGATCATGCAGTATAAGCATTATCCCCAAAGGTTAGTAACTAAAAACAAATAAATATGGGTTAGATTTTATTAAATGCTAGAGGCACTACTTAATGAAAGGGACAGCTGTGTGGAAACTTGGGCAATATTATGAAGGCATGATGTCATCTTAGGATTTTAAATCGCAGGGGAAAGCGGGTGCACTTCAGAGCGGCATGGAAGTGGCTATGAGACACACACCTTTGCTTCTGCTCATTTTCTCTTTCCTTAAAGGACAGCAAACTGTAGTCTTCACCCATACCCGTCAATCAGAAGCTTCAACACTGAACTCCGATGTGTTCCCTGTAAAAACACTTTTTGAAATCTGCTGTCCGGTTATTTGGAACTAATTGTTCTCTACACTATATGCCCACGGCATTCGTCTGTTTTCCGTTGGTGGTCATATTTTCAGTTTGAATCCCTTTAGAATTTGTTCTTTGTTTTCTCCCCAGAACTGAGAGTTTCCTAAGGGCTAACTTTGTCTTTGATGTTCGTATTTCCAGGAGTGAATGAGACAATCCTATATTCTGTAGTAATATGCCAATCCTCCAGCACCTTTGTTTGTTTGTTGACTTGTTTGTTTCTAATATTTTAAAAATATTATGTTTTATGTTAAAATATTAAAATATTAAGTTTTATGTTAAAACTATCCATGGCTTTAATTCCAAGAATATCCCTAAAGATAAAAAGATAAAAAATAAAGGATGGAATGTAATTTCAAGACTTTTATATTAGTTTTACTTTACCTTTTTAGTTTCCTCTGTTTTTTCACTAAGTCAAAGGATATCGGGAAATATCAGAGGGAATAGGACATGGCCTGTCTGGATTCTGGATCATTAAGAAACCCACAGACACTCCTCATAATCTTACAGGCAAAAGGAGAATACAACAGACACAAAGGAAGTCCCTAAATTTCACATTCCTCAGGTAAAACCTGTAAAGAACACATTAAATCATTATCACTAAGTTAAAAAGAGTCCACATCTTTTTCTCATGTTAGATTTTTTTTGAGATTTTTTTAAGATGCTTAAATATATAAAAGGTTTATTATTTGTAATTAGTTAGTTAATTTAAAAAAAAAAAAAGGAAAGGAAAAGCAGCCGAGCACAGCCACAAATGCACGTGACTCTTGAACGTTTAGAATGAATGTAAAGCCTAGGTGTTTATTCTTAAATTAACATGTCTACATGGTGCAAGACAAGTTGTAAAATGTAAATAATTGCCTCATGTGCTTTTGCTTTGAGAAAGTGAAGCTATAAATACAATGTTCCAGTGTAAGCACAGTAATGCATATATAAGCGATTTTCCTTTTAAGAAAACATTTAGAAAGTTTCAACCATTCTGTAACTATTTTCATCTTGCTTAAAACAGATTTGAAATATAGATATTTCCTAAGGGAATAATTCAAAACAGAGATTAACATCAGTTTTTTTGTCTTTCTTTCTGTAAAGAACTGGATAGTAGGGACAGATTTCAGAGTCTACCTAGATGATATAATAATGTCTTAGTTAGGGTTTTTATTGCTGTGGTAAAACACCATGACCAAAAGCAACTTGGAGAGAAAAGGGTTTATTTCACTTATGCTTACAGGTAATAGTCCATCACTGAAGGGAGTCGGAGTAGAAACTCAGGGCAGGAACCTGGGAGGCAGAAACTGATGCAGAGGCAATGGAAGAATGCTGCTTACTCGCTTGCTCCTCATGGCTTGCTCAGCCTGCATTCCTTATAACACCCAGGTTCACAAGCCCAGGGTTGATATTGTCCCTAGTGAGCTGGGCTGACCTACATCAATCTTCAATCAAGAAAACGCAACACAGGCTTGCCCACAGGCCAGTCTGGTGGGTACATTTTCTTAATTGAGATTTCCTCTTCCAAATGACTCTAGTTTGTGCCAAGTTGACACAAAACCAGACAGCACAAATAACTATTTAGCAAAATTATCATAGACCACAACCAGCCATAGGATGTAGGTGGATGAGCATGGCCTCATTACAGCAGGTGGTAAGTTGGTGTAAGTTCTGGTGTTAATATATGTCAAATTAACTGCTGGAAATCGAAAGGAGGGTAGGTCTCTGTTGCATGTACCTACAGCAGGGATCCTTTGTGAGAAATCCTCACTCCACATTCACATGGTGAAGCTAGAGTTCAAATTTTCTCTTTCCTGAGGTTGGCCGAATAGACTCTATCCTTCCTTCACTGAATGAATATTTTTGGCCGGCACTGGCATGAGTTATGTGTCTATTTCCTGTTCCTGGGAGGTACTCACAAATATAGATGAGTAAGAACCCCGGAGTTGCAGTTTCGAATGGAAGAGAGGTGAACCAGTGGTCATTTCTTTGTCTTTTGTGATTAAGTTGATGTTTCCCTTTGGCTCCTAGATAAAGTCTTTCTGAGGATGCACAGCTGTTGAAGCAGATACTGATTCCAAATGGTGATGTCTGTAAAAGAACAGTCATTGTCCTCTCACAGCCCCTTCAGAGAGCTCTTCAAGATAACAACACTCTCGGGGAGATACCCAGCCCACATCCCATAGAGGAAATGAGTTGTTACCTGGGCTAGATCCCCTCCTCTTCCATGCTGCACTGGACGAGAAATAGCTTGGCTTTCCTCCACATGCTGTATATATATGCTGTGACTCCACTGGGAGGCTTTTGTAAAGAATATTTCATTTTTCTTAGTAGACACTGGTTTCCTTTCACAATTCTAAGCAGCATAGTGTTTGGACAAAATTCAGCAGAGGTGAGCAGAAGATATCCCAGATGGTCCTGTTCTTTGCATCACTTCAATTATTGTCTGTGATGAGAGTCCCAGTCGCCTCTCCTGTGGCTGGTGTGTTCCCGTTTAAAGTAAGGCTTTGAGCAACCTAAATGTCTTAGTCATTTGACTTGGTTAAAGGTACTGGGTGAAGCCCACAGAGGATATTCTCTGTCAATATCTGCCCATTCCTTCGTGCACCCAGCTCAGCATGTTGCGTATTTGCCGAAAAGGTTCTGCGGTTTGTCAAGATGCAGCCAAAGGTTGATATTTCATCAGATACCCCACTGAAACAAAAACTGTAGATGGATTACACAGAAAGAGGGGACTAATATGCCTCCACGCTGAGGGTGGCCAAGAGGCAAGCCAAAGTAAAATCTGAAGAGAGCTCTAATTATCTGTAGATCATACAGTATTGTAATTGAAATGTGTTTCAGTTAACAAGATCTGTCATTCATGACTGGCTTAGTGGTTAAACAGAAGGGATGACACACCTATTTCAATGAACCTCAACATTATTGTACCACATAATGATAATTTAGGATTTATTAGGGATTAGCAAGTGTGAGGATTAAAACACATTATTTTAATTAATCCTTCCCACAATCTTTTGAATTCAGTTCTGACTCTACTTGGTGTTAATCACAATGACAGCAACAACAATATTAATAAAAGCAGAGGCTCAGAGAGGTGACATAACCAGTCTAGTGATAAATGATGGAGCTTGAACTGAAATCTGGAAGGTTTTTATTTCAAAGCCCAGACATTTCTCCAGTAGAGTTTTCTCCAGTACACCTTTCTCTAGACTGGAGAGTTTCTGTGGAACTATTGGAAACAGGGCAGTTATGGAGGTGAAAGGAAGAACCACTTCTCTGCCCTTTTTAGTGGGCTCTAAATGATTTTTTTTTTTTTTTGCTGAATGTAGTTGTAAACATAAAATATAGTTTATTTGGATATCCTCAACCATTGTTTTATCTTGTAAGCAGTAGATATGTCAGAAGAAGCGCGCCCATTCCCTCTTTGAACCCCCTTGGGAACATTGGTCATATCTGGAGATCTTTTGAATTATTAACAGCTGGAAGGAAATTGTTCTTAGAAACTCATGTAAAGAGGCTAGTGGTATGCTAAGCAACCTACAACATGCAGGACAGCCCTCTCTCAGCAGAGGGCTATCTGCTCGAAATGGCCTCAATGAAAGGTTTCAGAAAGCTTCCTAGAATATTATGGGGATTAAAGAAAAACTGAAAGATTGAGAACTTGTCCAAACAGAGTTAAGCATCCTCTATCCACAGACCATCCCCTCCTGTCTCTAGAGGATTTCCCATGTTAGCCTTTTAGCAGCATATGTCTCAAGCAAAACTGCTTTGTGAGATTTGTGCATATTATAAAAAAGAAGGAAAGCTGAAATGATGACTAAGTGGTACATCATTCTTTACCCATGATCTAGTTTCTCCCCCCATGTTCTTGAAGTGCTGTTCATAAGCAAGCACTTTTGTTTTTCTCTTATACTGAATATTTTTTTCTAAAGAACGGCAACTTCCTCTTCTTTTAAACACAACATATGCTTCTTTAAATGTTCCATGTGGCCAGAGCACCAAACAGAAAGCTTTTCACATTTGTTTCTCATCATTTCTGACAATTAGCCTCCTTTATTTCAATAAACAGCTTACTCTTAAAGAGTAGAGCTTAAGTACCATTTCACTTTCCTTGGGTGGGGTAAAGATTTCTCAAGAACAAGTATTTCACATTTTTCTTTGCAAATTATTTTCTCAATATTTTATATCTGTGGATAAACCTATATCTGTGGAAAAACAAAACAAAACAAAACCCAAAAAGATCTTATAAAGGCTGAAGTCTAATTTTTAAAACTTTCCTATGAAGGAGTTCTCCCTCCCTTTAAGAATAATAATGATCTAACTTAGAAGCACAGTTTCATTCAATATACAAGAAACACACCTCCCTCTATGAATAATCTAACACAGGGTTCCACTCCATATGAAACACACCTCCCTCTAAGAATTATCATGATCTAATACAGGGAGACAGCTCCACTCAATACAGGCAAATGCTATTCTTGTTCGAAGTTGATAACCCAATTTACCTCTATCAATACTTGAACTGTGGTTCATTATATTCACCTAATCCTATCTTTTTGTTTCTTTGTTTATCAGTGTGTTTTTAATACATTTTTTTATTTATCACAATTTATTCACTTTGTATCCCAGCTGTAGCCCCATCCTTGCCCCCTCCCAATGCCGACTTAACTCCTTCCCTCATCTCCTCTCATGCCCTTTCTCCAGTCCACTGATAGTGGAGGACCTCCTCCCCTCCCATCTGACCCTAGCCTATCAGATCTCACCAGGACTGTCTATCATAGTCTTCCTCTGTGACCTGGTCAGGCTGCTCCCCCCTCAGGGGGAGGTGATCAAAGAGCCAGCCACTGAATTCATGTCAGAGACAGTCCCTGCTCCCCTTGGAAGCCCATTTGGAGACTGAGCTGCCAAGGGCTACCTCTGTGCAGGGGTTCCAGATTATCTCTATGAATGGTCCTATGTTGAAGTATCAGTCTCAGAAAAGACCCCTAGGCCCAGATTCTTTGGTTCTGTTGTTCTCCTTGTGAAGCTCCAGACCCTTCTAGGTCTTTCTATCTCCCACTTCTTTCATAAGATTCCCTGCACTCTGCCCAAAGTTTGGCTTGAGTCTCAGCATCTGCTTTAATACCCTGCTGGGTAGAGTCTTTCAGAGGCCCTCTGTGGTAGGCTCCTGTATTGTTCCTTATTTTCAACTTCTTCTGATGTCTATCCCATTTGCCTTTCTGAATGAAGATTGAGTATCTTACCCAGGGTCCTCCTTCTTGCTTAGGTAATTAACTTATGATTTTTTTAATAGCCCGAAAAACTTTACTGGTATCCTGTGCCCTTGGTCACCACTTAATTTAAATAACATCATTAGTTCTGCATTCTAGAAAGCATGGCATGATCTGATAATTTTAGTAAGCTTCAGAGCACCCCTAGAGTCATAAAATGATGTTCAATGAAATGCATATAAAAAACGAAGGATTGTGCTTTTCGGGAGGTATTAACAATACTAAGACCCATGTGCAGAAGGTAAATCCATATTTGTCCATTTTACCACACCTTTATAAAACCAGGAAAATAATGGAATAGAGTCCTTTTCATTCTCATTACTAGTGCTCTGTGCAGACACTGGTAACAATATTAGTTAACATTAAATGAGGAAATAAATGCCTTTAAGTTTCTAAGTTTGGAAGGATATTGCTTTTTTCATTTTTTAATGGCTTTAGGCCCTAACAACCTAAGAAGCAGCATCCTTACACTTATGATATTTTCCCAAGTAAATAAAAGTGAATATTCCTATAAATGTATAATCAATTATACAATGTGTAAATGTGTCTATAAAATACATCATCAATTATTATAATTGGGTAGTCATTTCTATGAAGTCACACAAGTGATGTAATATGTCTCATCATTTCTTTGTTATCCAAGAAACTTTTTAACTGAAAACTGATTGCTAAGGTTTATTTCTTACTAAAATTAGGTGATTTGAGCATAGATGTTTTACTTCAGCTACAGTGTGGACTTTGCAAAGGGATGTGTTATGTGGATTTCTTAGTTTTGTTTATACTGTTTTATAGGGAATGTCTCTCCTTCTAGGAAAAGCTAAGTTTTTACACTCCAGTTGACTAAATCTTGGAATCCTCTGCTGTGCTTTCCTTGGGAGATGGAAGCACCTCAGGTGATCCAAGTCTCTTCTCTCATAATCAATGTGCTCTGTTTAATGGAAACTGCCAGTTGGCAGGCAGACATGAATGGCCCGGTCAATTAGCAAGCTTCTGTTCAGTTCTTATTCTTAATTGAATACTGTAACTGTAGAAAAAACAAAAAAAGCAAAGATGCTACCTGGATCAGGTGGGAACTCAGCATTCAGATTAACTAATCAGGTTTCAGTGACAACTTCAAGAGAGGTTGGGGCAGAACTTTAGCCTTCTGTACCAGTCTTCATATGTCCTTATCATACCAAATATACTTGAACTCTTTAAAAAAAAGCATTCAACTTGGTATGCTTGTCAATTTTTGACACACAAGGGACTTTTGCTTGAAATGTAACATTGTGAGTCCTTTCTACTTATAAATGTTAAAGTTACTAGTGTCCGTGGAAAGATATTCCTGGTTTACAAACTTGAACTTTGGGGAAGGCAAGAAGGCAGTAGGGCAAGAAGACTTAGTATAAATGAAAGTATAATGACACATGTATGAAAACAACATCACGAAACCCATTTCTCTGTATGTTAATTTAAATACTAAAAGAAGAAAAGGTGATAACAAGAAATGAGTCATGACTGATACTAAATTCGCATATTACTATTTCTATTACATTAGCCAAATAATGGAATGGAGGCCACACTGACCTTCTTTCAGTTGGAAAGTTTCTAAACTAAATCTTTATGAATGTGAAAACTTTGCAGAGGCCTCATATTATCTTTGATTATAAGAAGCTGAGCAAAAAAGTGAATAGAGGCAATTTGGATAAACAGAGGAGGCATTTAGGATCACAGTAGATTACAAACAGATGGTTGGTAAGCTTGGAGAAATAAAAAGAAGCAGTGATTTTTGTTTCCAGAATCTTCACGGATTCACTAAAAACAAAAATCATATGAAGAAATGTAACTTCCCATTTCAATGAACTCTGTGGAGTGGTAGATAACATGCTACAGTTATAGTGTTTCAGTTAAGTAAGACATGATAGTTTCACTAAGTGGGCTACTGTATAATAAAGCAGGCAGTGAACTTAGACTCAGAAAAAAAACACACACTTAGTTCTATAAGCTTTTGAAAGTCATATAATTTCTGGAAATAAAGTTTTTGCTACGAAACAAGGCATATTCAGTTCTGTTTTTATCTCATTCCAGAAATTATTGAGCACTTGATACCAATGTTAGGAAGATAAATCTTGATGAAACTCTGAATCAACAGTCTTAAAAGAAGAAAAAGATTTAGCTCATGAGTGAAATTTTAAGGAAACTGAGAATTTAAGACATAAGGAAGAAAGAAAGAAAAAAAGAAAAAGGAGAAAAAACAGAAGCAAACATTGGAAATAAAAAGCCCAATGAATCAAGCAACACAGTGCATCATTAATAGATCTGACCAAGCAGATTAAAGAATATTACGAGAGTAACTGAGGAAACATGACACTCACACTTTAATAAGGAAAAGTTATAAATCGATATGACCTTTGCGCACAAGAACTCTGGAACAGGATGAAGAAAACAATCTTAAAAATCAGTGGCCTATAAGGGAGTTTCTCTTCCCCTTCCAGCTGAGGATAGTCTCTCAGTTCTCATCAGGACTGGCTTCTTTGCCTCCCTCTGTAGACTGGGGAAAGAGCATAGGAGAAGAAGAGGGAGGGATGGTGAGATTGGGAGGGGGTGGGGAAAGGGGCTACAGCTGGGATACAAACTGAATAAGCTGTAAAATAAATAAATAAATAAATAAATAAATAAATAAATAAGTAAGTAAATAAATAAATAAATAGAAACAGAAAAAAAATATCAGTGGCATAAAGAGGTTAAGAGGCAAGTGAAAAGCAAAGAGAATCTTTGCAATGAAATGACAGCAGAAAATCCCCCAAATGTAGAAAAAGGAATGGATGAGCCATTCAGAACTTCAAATAGGTATGACCAAAGAAAGAATTTCTTTATAGAATAATGCTCAATATGCAACCCCCCCCCCACAAAGTAATAGTATTAAAAGCTGTATAGGAAAAATGCAAGCTTACCTGTAAACACAGAAATATAAGATCTTTCATCAGCAGCCCTTAAAGCCAGGAGCATGTGAAATGACATAATTTAAATCCAGAAAGTAAATAATTGCCAACCACCACTGATATATTCAGCCAAGCCTGGGTCAAAAGAACACAAGAAAAAATATATTTCTTTGGATGACTGTAATAAACCAAGCTAGCAAGAAATCTATCATGTCTAATACAGAAATGCAGCAAACACCTAATAATTATGAGAGAGAAAACAAAGAAAAAATAATAATTTCATCTTTCAGAAAAGCAACCAACAAATTGAGAATTAGTTAATATCTCACAAGAAGATCCTCAATTATAAATGGCTTACCTCAGCAAAAAACAAGTGTAGCTAGCTGACTGGCTTGGAAAGATAAGATCCAACCACCTGTTGTCTCCAAAAACCCCCCTCATCGGGAAAGACACCTACACACTAAGAGTCGTAGGTAGAGTACCATCAAGTAAATAGAAGCTGAAAACAAAGTAGAAGAGCTATTTTAATATCTGAAAGAAAAAAAAAACTACTTTGGAACTAGTAAAAAACTGATCAACATGTTACTTCACATCAACAAAGAGAACAATTACTAGATAAAGCAGCTTACAGGCAATCACTGAGCAGGGGAGAGAATGGGCTAGGTTTCCTACCAGACAGGGGAGGAAGAGTTAGAAGATAGGAAGTATGGGATTCAGCCATGGAAGAGGTCCAGGAGAGATGAGGAGAGAGGAGCTGGAGCAGAACGGCTACAGAATGCAAGTATCCCTGGGATGCCCGCTGGGAGGAAATCAAAGGAGGGTAAATGGTTAAGAATAGAGTAATAGCTGCTCAGTTATTGCGTTACTGCTTTACTGACATATCAGGGGACCATTGGGGAGCAGAGTTCCTACAACATCGAGACAGGAGATTCTCAGAACAAGGCTTGCAAACAGATATGTGGGATACAGAAATCAGCATTTGAATTACACATTAACCTTATACCTACAAATTATAAATACGTATGCGCTAAATGTTGACACTCAGTTTCATTAAGCAAATACATATGACTTCATATAATAATACCGTATGACTTTAATATCCCATCCTTATCTTTGCATAAGCCAGTCACACTAAAAGTCAATAGACATCAGAATTAATCTATTCCACAGTCCAAATGGATTCTTTAGAATAATCTACCTAAAATACTTAGGCTTATACATCTTTGTAAGCTTATGGAACCTTCTATCTTGTAGAGGATTCTGTGACTTATTTTAGAGACCACATTTTGGGCTACAGAGCAACTCTGAGTGAATACAAAATAATTGAATTATTTTCTTCTGTTAATAACATCAAATCACAGTGGAATAAAACACAAAAACTACATAAATATTTGCAGAAGAAAAATACACTTTCAGTGATCAGTCAGTCATTGGCAATAGCATGTAAGGAAATTAAATTTCTGAAAATTAAGTGAAAATGAAAGAAAAACTTACTAGATTCCATAGAACACACTTAAAGCAGTTTGAAGAGAAACTCTGTGAGTGCCTAATTAAGAAGTCAGAGATCGATCGCAAACAAATAGCCTAATTATATACATCAAAATCTCAGAAAAATAAAGATGCCAAATCACAAACTGTTAGGTAGTAAGAAATAAAAATCAGGGCAGAAATTAATAGAGACTGAGAGAATAATACATAGAATCAATCAAACAAAAAGCTACTTATTAAAATTATAAACAAAGGCTGGCATATTGGAGACATGGCTATAAACCCAGTGCTTGGCAAGTGCACACAGAAGACTATCTTTAGTTACATACTGATAATGTGTTTGAAGCCAGGTTGGGTATGGAGACCCTATCTTAAAAAAAAAATTAAAGGAAAGAAAATATAACATTGACAAGCCCCTTGACAAACTAACTAAAAGAAAGGGAAGACACAAATTAATGAAACAAGAAATTAAAATGATGTTTATAGTAGATTCCAATGAAATCCAGGAGTTAACTAGGAAATATTTTGAAAGTTCATATTAAAACCTAGAAATGAATAAATATGTAGGCACACACAACCCATCATTATTAAATCAGGAAGATATAAACAACTTAAACAGATTTCACATGTAACAAGACAGAAACAATATCAAAAAGTTTACCCATGAAGAACTGGACAGGAATAGACATATAGCTGAATTTTACCAAGTCTTGAAAGAAAAGAGAAATTGTTAATCTTCAAAGCTATTCTACAAAATAGAAAATGAAGAAATATACCAAAGTCATTCTGTGATAAACTTCTTGATTAAGTTCTTCTATTTGAATTCAAAGACACATTAAGAAAATTAATGGCCAATTGTTATCATTTAAAGAATACAGAGACGGTTCAGTATGTATAAAACATGCTATAACTAAACAAGTTAAAGATAAAAATCATAGAACCATCTCACTAGACACAGAAAAGGCCTTTGAAAAAGTTCAATGTCTCTTTTTGATAAAATCCACAGAGGGAATAGGACCAGGAGGGGCATCTTGGAACACAATAAAGGCTCTATAAAGCAAACCAATACCCAACCTAATACTAAATGAAAACAGATCAAAAACATCCTCTTTAAAACTTAGAGTGAAGCAAGGGCCTTCCCTGTCAGACTTATGTCATACTTGAAGTCTTAGCTAGAGGACTAAGATAAAATAAATAAAAGTATTTTATAAAAGAATACTAATAGAAAAATGTTCAATATCCATATTTGGAGATGTGCAATCCTATATTTAAACTACCTGAAAGACTACCAGAAAAGGCTAAGAGTCTATAAACTCTTTCACCAAGTACAAGTATAGAAACACCAGTACATCGAAATCAGTATTCTTTATGTATAGCAAATAATGAACCTTTGGATACAGATATCAGGAAAAAATACATTTAACAATACTTATGAAAAATACCTAGAAATAGACCTAATCAAATAAGTAAAAGACTTAAAAAAATAAAAACTTACAGATGCTGAAGCAATAAATTAAAGAAGGCACTAGAAAATTGAAAGATCCCACATACTCATGAATTGATAAAACTGATATTCTAAAATGCTATTATTGAAAGCAGCCTTCAGAATCAGTGTAATTACCATCAAAATTCTAATTACGTTCTTCACATGATTGGAAGAAAGCAATCTAAAAATTTATGTGGAAGCACAAAATATCCTAAACATCCAAAGGGAAAAAGATAGCTTTAAGTCTTGCAATACCTGATCACAAACTATACTATCATGGGAAGCAATATTCAATCAGAAATATCTGGTCTACCAGGGTTTGGGAAAGAAATTGGGCTACCTTGCTCCATGACTTTGATACTCACCACATAAATATTCATTAGAACGTCAAGATCTGCAATGTGAAGCTTGGTGGGCAGCTAACCCTCTTTGGAACAGTTCCCCCGATCCCCTTTGAAATGCTTGTTTTGTTTGCCTGAGGAACTTCTGCTTAAACCATGTATATCTATAACATTCTCCCTGATGAAAAGACAAGAAATCGACACAACTTTACAACTCCACCTATGCGGACTATGGAAGCAGAGTTGAATCTTGAGGAAGTACCTGCAGTTACCTGTGTAAACAAGATGGGGATACAGTCCAGCATGTTACAGTCTAGGAGTACTGAGAAACTGGGAAAGCTTTGAAGAGAATTAATTCTTGGAATTTTGTGGCATAAGTGATGAAGAAATATCACTAATTTTGATTAGTGGCGATATATTGGTTTTACCCAAGATACATGACCAAGACTCCACACGTAATTGATTGGGCAACAGAAGACTTGTTGACAAATAAGTTATCTAGACATGTGTTTTTCAAAGACAGAACCATAAATTGATCCAGTTTGACCATTTTATAATTTTTAATCAACTAAGCCAGGCGTGGTGGTGTACACTTGTAATCCCAGCACTAAGGGAGGCACGGCAGGTAGATCTCTATGACTTCAAGGCCAGCCTGGTCTACAAAGTGCGTCGAGGACAGCCAAGGATACACAGAGAAACATTGTCTTAAAAAAAAAAGACAAATCAAAAGAATCAATTGATTCTGATAAGCAAGGGCTTGAGTAAGACTAGCCATAGTAATGACTCTAAAAATTAGGGCCATCAGCATTTCCTTTTTCTTTTTTTTTGATGTGTGTATGTGTGTGTTGTGTATTTTAAGTGGATGTGCTTATTAGTATGGTTGTATTCATGTATACATGCAGACAAACATACATTTATGTATACATTTATGTATGTATATATGTATGTATTTACAGAAACAAAATCTTACTCAACTTGAAACTCATCAATTTACAAAGACTTGTTAGCTGGTGAGCGCCTGTCTGTCTCTAGCCTATGAACATTGGGGCCATTGAAGTGTGCTATCATAGCCTGGTTTTCACATTGAGTGCTGACCAGTTGAGCTCAGTTCCTCATGACTTCATGAGTACTCGAGCAATTTGCCCACTTCTTTTGTTCTTACGATCTTCCTTTTCTGTCTCTCTCTTTTTTTTTTTAGACAAATTCTGTAATTATAGGAAGTTTTGAGCCAGAGAATTTAAGCTACATTTAATAAAGGCCTCTGTGGCCAGCCTTGAATCAGGGCCCAACCCACAGACAAATCATTGATGTGATAAGATAAAGTATATTGACAGTCTTGCAGCTTGCCTGCTAGCTTAGTTACTTCTCTTTTTTGCTACCGAAAGTATTAATACTTGACAAAAGCAACTTAAACAGGATTTTTTTTTTTAATTCCACAGTTGAAGGTTACAAAATATAAGGAAATCAGGGTGATGAGAGCCTGGAGCCGCTTGTGGCATTACATGTGCAGTCAGGAGGCAGGGACGAGTGACTGTTTGTGCTTAGCTCTCTTTCTCCCTTTTAAATTCAGTGTGGCACCCAGCCCATGGAATGGTACTTGGTTACATTTAGGATGGGTCTCACTTTATTTGGTCTCACCCAAATCTAAATAATATCTCAAAGTCATATCCAGATATTTGTTCCTATGGTGATTTTAGGCCTCATCAGGTTGACAATCAAGATCAAACATTAGATCTGCTTTTTCAGTATCCATTTCCATCTCTATAATTGATAACAGAGCCCTGAGTTCATTTGTAGACATTCTGGGCCAAATGTGCAATCAATCATGATTCTTTTAAGCAGAATGTTACAATCTTGGTTTATAGTTTTCCAGCGTCTTCTGCTTTTATATGGAGTTATCCCTGAAAACCCACTTACCCATGAAACCTCAACTGAACATGCTGTGGCAGTCTCTGCAAAGCCATTTCCTCCGATGATTAAGGTTCAAGGGTTAGGCAGTGCTTGGCTAGGGCCTTCTTTCTTTGACTTTCCTTTTAAACCAGATACAACACTTAGAGTTGTAACAAGCAGTTGTGACCATGAGCAGATACGAAGGTGAGAAATTCTAATGAGACCACAGACATAAGCCCAAACCTTTTGAGCCACTACAGCCAATGTGGGCAACTGTCTGCTTCCAGAATGCTTATAATAACTCTTCCTTTTGCATAAGCTTTTAAATATTTGTTGTTTACTACCAGCCAAATATCTTTTTAAATGCTGTGTTACCAGCAGTAAAAATAATACAGCCATGGAAGCAAGGTCAAGCAAAAATTGGCAGCTTCTATTCAGAACATGTGTCCATAGAAAAGGAAGGCAGGTCAGCATCACTGTTAAAATCACAGTCGATGTGGTAGGAGCCCCAGCATGAAATGATGGGAGATTACTTGAAAAACTTATTTTTACTGCTTCTTGGATTCTAGATAAGGATACTGACAACAGAGCCAGAGATTTTGAGTAATAACTTCAGTTGCTTTGGGTGGAAGATGGCTGAGTGTTGAGGTCACCTTAAATAAAAGGTGGTAATAACTTAAATATCTAAACAAGTAAAATTTTTGTCAACAGTGTTAGGATCAGAGTAACTACGGAATTTTAAGATCATACCTTGTCTATCTGCCAACTATTTATGTATTCACCTCTGCCCCACCAAAATTTTGTTTTACAATGAATGTTTATATACAGGCATGATGGCATATACTGCTAATCTCAGCACTCAGAAGGCAAAGACCAAAAGATCCTTACATGTTAAAGAGCAGCCTAAGCTACATAGCGAGTTCATGGCCTGCCTGGTCTAATAGTAAGACATCATTCCAAAAATAACTAAATAAGTAACATCAACCAATCATTATTTATGAATAAATTTGCAAAACAATGGTGAAATTTAAGAGCATTTGTTTTGATATTTTACCATAGTATGTGCCAGAAGACTTAAAGATTTGAAAGCAAAAACAAAGTCAGAGACACAAGATAGGCAAAGATACAGCTAGACTTAAAGTCTCCCAAGGTATGAAAAATTGCAGATTGGATGGGTCATTAATAAGTGAGCAAAATGTGAAGCAGACTTCCAGCATTTGTGAAGAATTACTCTTGGAAGCAGATAGGATGGGAATGTGGTATGAGTTTATGTATGCATCTGATCCCAAGCCAGGAGCAGATTCCAGGCATAGCCACAGAGTTGATCGCACATGTGAGCGCCCTGGAAAATCCAGCCATAATTCTATTTCCCCACATTGCTCAGGCTCTGACTGAAATGTACTTGGAACCATAAATGTGCAGAACACTGTAGAAATCAGAGCAAATTGTATTTCGATTGCTATTTTAAACAGAACCATTTTAAACTTTGCAGTGTATAGGATTGGTATTCCCCAAGTATTACTCACCAGATGCTGATTAAAAATCTGATAGTATTAAGACTCAATTACCTTCCCCCCAAACTACCTCTTTAACAGCTTCCATCTCACCTAAAGCCACTCGAACAGAAAGGAAAAGAAACAGAAATGGAGATAGCCATTTCCATGAAGGCACAAAAGGGGTAAACATTGCATCGAGCTATATTAAAAGTGTTTCAGAGGATATTCTTGTTTTTTTTTTTTTCCTGGGTCTTAAGAAAAACAAACAAACAGAATCAATCTTTGCTTTAAAATCAGGGAAGTTTGTAAAGCCTAATATATTTAGACTTAGAAACCTACAAAGCCTTCAGGTTAACAGGAGCTTTGGAAATCCCACCCATATGGAAACAGTTTCCACAGCTCGGCTACCAGGTGTCCACTGGACCCTAGAAAAGTGACTCATGACTGTATGATGAGCAAACTCATTCTATCATTGGGTTCCTCTGACAGAAAGAAGCTCTTCCTTAGATAATTAAATGTCGTTTGCCCTTTAGGCTGTGAATTCCTGTAAGAATGTGCTTCCCAGTGTCTCAAAGCAGATACTAAGATAAGACTCATAACCAAACCAAATATATTTGGGCACAGGGGTCTTTTCTGAGACTGACACTCCACCAAGGACCATTGGTGGATATAATGGATATAATGGATATAACCTAGAACCTCTGCTCAGATGAAGCCTGTGGTAGCTCAGTAACCAATTGGTTTCCCACAGTAAGGGGAACAGGGACTATTTCTGACAGGAACTCAATGGCAGGCTCTTTGATCTCCCCATCCCCCAAGGGAGGAGCAGTCCTGCTAGGCCAGAGAGGAGGACTTTGCAGCCAGTTGTGAAGATACCTGATAAAACAGGGTCAGATGAAAGGGGAGGAGGTCCTCCCCAATCAGTGGACTTGGAAAAGGGCAGGGAGGAGATGAGGGAGGGAAGGAGGGTTTGGGAGGGAATTAGGGACTGGGATACAGAGTTAATAAAATGTTAACCAATAATAAAAATATAAAATAAAATAAAATAAAAAGAACACACAAAGGATATCATCCACTATGACCAAGTAGGCTTTATCCCAGGTATGCAAGGGTGGTTCAATATATGGAAATCCATCAATGTGATCCACCATATTAACAAACTGAAACAAACAAACAAACAACAACAACAACAAAAACATGATAATCTCCTTAGATGCTGAAAAAGCATTTGACAAAATCCAACATCCATTCATATTTAAAGTATTGGAGAGATCAGGGGTTCAAAAGAAAAAAAAAAAAAAGAGTGCGCTTCCAAAAATCCCAAATTATGATGACTTTCAGTTTCTGTGCGCTTTTCAAGAAAGTGTTTCTTGTCAAGCCACTTCTTGCGTACTTTTGATCCCCTACAGCACATGTGTTTTCAGGCTCATCCAACCTACTTTGCCACAGGGGTCTTGTCAACTGGATAGGCTGATGCTCCAGACTCTAACAGTCCCATATTTTTAGTGCTAATTGCTTTGACTCTTCATTGTATAACATATATGGAATCTTATAAAATATTGTACAACTCAGCCTATGACTTTCATCAAGATTTATGAAAGTTTTGGGATAATCTGTGTTTCCTATAGAAAAACATTCAAAATCTTTAAATGTAGGGTAGGACATGTGAAAATATTCACAACGATGGACACAGTGGCAGTCAAACTATTTTGTGCTGACTTTGAGAAACACATTAGCGGCTTCAGAAATCATTCCATCAAGACACACATCAGGACGTTCTCCTGAGCACTCCTTTCCTAGAGTATGTGTCCCTCCACCCTCTCAGGTTTCAGTTACGTGTTAAACAATTGGAGTCAGACATTCTGGGTTAGATTTCCAGCCTTAATACTTACCCCACTCCTCGCCAGGTAAGTTGTTTAATACATAAGGCATTTTACCTTTGTAAGTGTCCCTAACTCAAAGAGTAGAAATATAAATTTGTAATAAGAAGAGAATTGTTGCATAGTAACGTAGTAAGCTTTTCACAGATGGTGGCTTTCTGTCTTGTCACTGCTATATGTATAAAGGCATATTCAGTAAGAGAACTCCTGGATCCCAACAAGTCCCTCTAAACCCATGGATAGATGTTGCCTTAGTCAGGGTTTTATTGCTGTGAGAAGACACCATGGCCATGGCAACTCATATAAAGAAAAACATTTATTTGGAGGCTTCCTTTCAGTTCAGAGGTTTAGTTCATTACCATCATGGTGGGAAGCATGGAAGCTTGCAGACAAACATGGTGCTGAAGAAGGAGCTGAGAGTTCAACATCTGGATCTGTAGGCAACAGGAAGAGAGAGTGAAGCACTAAGTCTGGCTTGAGTGATGAAAACCTCAAAGCCCACCCCCAGTGACACATTTTTCTCCAATAAGGCCACACCTACAATAATACCACACCTTATGAGTCTATTGAGGACATTGTTGTTCAAACTACCACAGATATCAATTAAACTTGTACAAGTGATAATATAGACAGACCCCAGAGTTAAAGATGCCCAAAAGGATCTGAAACAGAAGCCGGATTTGAAGGACAAATCTTACTCTTTTAGATGTTTAAGAATCTACTTTTCATGGAAAATATGACTTTCTAGAAACAAGTAGCAAATTGTTTGATGGTAAAACATCCTTCCTGATATTTCAAAAGATAGGAAAGCATTCAACATCTTTAAATGTAGGATAAAACATGTGGAAATACATACAATGATGGAAATGATGCAATTGGACTAATTTGTGCTTACATGGAGAAACACATTAATGGCTCCATAAATTATCCCATCATTATGTTGAGGAGTTTATTTTTATGAAAACAGAAATTAAAAAATGCAGAAGAGAATCCTAACACTGAGCTTAATATAAGGGACCTCACATAGATGTTCTGTGCTTGAAGAAGGTCCACAGAGCCCTTTATTCCATTTTAGTCAGGACATTATTTTATCCTTTGCAGAAAGTTAAAAAGAAACCCCACTATATTCTAATCTCAGATACAATTTTTTTTGTAATATAACCTCAATAAAATATAAGAAAGGGTCTTACTGTGTTTTTGCATTATATTATTCTACAGCCTCCACAATTTTCCATGTGGCATTTTGAAAATAAACACAACATACCTTAGTTCTCTAGTATTCAATAACCAGAAAAAAAATTAAAATTCATGGAAGAAATAACCTGGAGATTTCACTTCAGGCACAGCTAACACATTTGAATTTATATGCATATGTATATAAATTGTTCAAGTCTTTCCCACATGTGTTTCTCAAATGTCACTAGTTCAACAGAAAATTAAAATTCCTTAGTTTTCTAGCAACCAAATCAATAAGACATGGAATGTTCATCATTCAGAGTCAAGTACTTTGAAGTACTCACACAAAGCATCTGGAAGGAACACATCACAGTATATTTAAGCCTAAACATGTGCACCTCATGGTATTATTACTCAATTGGTTATATTAAGACTAGCAATTTTGTGGTAGAAACTGAATGTTTTATGCAACTTCTAAGTGATAGGAAGTTTAACAAATAGATATGAAACTGATGCTCTGACTTCTTTTGTTACTGGTTTTCTAGAAGCAGATGACACATATGGTTTTAAATGTCTGAATGTTTTGAGTTGGTATTCTACCGTGGCCATAGCCATGGCATGACTTATTCTTAATACCTGTGTCTAGTAGTTTTATGTACCATAAAACACATTTGTGAGGCAGCTGGAGGAGACAAGAGAGCTTTTTCACTTATGAAAGTCTATGTGATCATTTGTTAATGAACCCACAAGCTCATACTAGCACTCCTATTCAGTTTTGCTTGGGAAATAAGAAAAAAAAAGAAGATACATTATTAGAATTATTAGGCCCACAGTCTATTAAAAAATAAGGGACCTAGATGAGCCCCCTCCCAAAAGATTCTGTGGGTGAACTATAACAGGAGGGGCTCCAAAGACCAATAAATAGACTTTGGAAGAACAGCAAGTATCTTCTTAAGACATCTTAATGTCTCAGAGGGCAAGAACCATGTATGAATATAACCTAGAACCCCTGCTCAGATGTTGCCCATGGTAGTTCAGTAACTAAGTGTGTTTCCCCAGTAAGGGGAACAGGAACTATTTCTGACATGAACTCAATGACTAGCTCCTTTACCTCCCCCTACCCCGAGGGAGGAACAGTCTTGCTTGGCCACAGAGCAGGACATGGCAGCCAGTCCTGAAGATATCTGATAAGCTGGGGTCAGATGAAATGGGGGGAAGAGGACCTTCCCTAGCAATGGACTTGAAAAGGGAGGAGATGAGGGAGGGAGTGTGGGATTGGGAGGAAATGAGGGAGGGGGCTATGGCTGGAATACAAAGTAAATAACCTGTGATTAATATAAAAAATTAATAAAAAAGACATCTTAATGTAAAGATGGATATGATGCAGCACACTTAGATTCAGAGCTCTCAAAAGACAGAGCTGCAGGAGGACTGTGAGTTCAAGGCCTAACCAGGACTCATAGTGACCCATTCCTCCCCAGTCTCTAAACAATCAATAGAATAAGACAGTGCTAGTATGAGCTTGCAGGCTTGTTAACAAATGATAACATGAATTTTCATAAATGAAAAGGCCCTCTTACCTCACCCAGCTGTGTCATAAATATGTGTTATGGTACATGAAACTACTAGGTAGAGGTGTTAAGAATAAGCCACACCATGACGATGGCCACTGTAGAAAACCAATTCAAAACATATATACATTTAGAAAACATGAATGTCATATGGTTTTAGAAAACCAGCAACAAAGAAAGTAAAAAAATCCATTTTGTATCTATTTGTTAAACTTCCCATTGCTCTAGAAATTGTGTAAAATATTTATGTAACACATTAGCAATTAATTTGGGAAGTAAATATTTTAGTTGGTTATATAACTCATTTCCTTCTGAACCTACAGACAAATTGGTTACTTGATGTCTAATCCCTCTACTTTTATCTTTCATGTTTTATACATGTATATAAGCATGAATGCTTGCTACATACAATTTATGTTATTAATGTTACATAAATGTGAACAATTGTTTTGGGCAATCTTTTTGCACTCTTATCACAAACGGTATTTCAATCTCGGATTATTATTATTATTTTTTAATATAGACATTTCACCTCTTGGATTCTGTGTTCTTGAGCCCTAAGAAATCCCAGTGTAGTCTTTCAAACCATAATTCCATGTTACTTTTCCTTCAGGAATATCTTCCCAACTCCACAGGAAGCTATCAAAACAAGTATACCATCCATTCTTTAGGGGGGTCTCTCTTCCTCTCTCCAGCCCCCATGAAACCTAATGTCAGCTGCCCCATGCTGGGATCCTCTATAGACAAGAGCATTTTGCTGAATGAAAGCAAAGGTTCAGGCCCCGAAAGACAGTTTCTGTTAAAATGGACAACAGATGTGCACACAGAAAAGAAATAGATCAAAGAGGTGACATGCATCTGGGAGGATATTAGCAAACACGAAGTATGTAGGTTTTGTTATTTTAAACTTTCATCCATGTAACCTGGGTGGAGGAAGAAGTTACACGCAAAAGTGAAACAAAAGAAGAGGTAGCTATGGATGCAGAGTTGTATCTGAGGGGTGGGCTGGGGCTCAGGGAGCACTCCCACTCCTAATCTTTAAGCAATCTATTTAGGCAATGGTGGGAACGCTGAGGCACAGAGAGCATTGCTCAGGGTCTCTCCCTTAAGAAGCCTAGAATTCATTTGTGGGGTACAAAGATCGTGCTTTATTCATTATCGATATTCTGCGACAATTATCTTCATGACTAACATAGCTGAGCCATCATAGCTGTCGCATAAGAACTGATGCAATTTGGGAGCACCAGTATTTGCTGAGCTTTATGACTGATTTTGATAATGGACTGGAGAGCCTGAAATAGTTCTTTGAGGATACAGGTCATGGGTCCTGTATTTGGAGTCTGTGACTCTCGGAAATTTGTTGTTTCCCCTTAGCCTTACTTCCTGCAATGCTGCACTTGACCACCTCTTGCCTTGACTACTTAATGGTCACATGACAAGCTCGGTATCTTTTATTTGCAATTAGGCATTCTGAACCCTGATGAAGCTGCTTAGGAAAGCTCTCACAGTTCTTTGGATACAATATGGAGACTTCTGTTTAAAAAGAGTGATCATTGGATACTAGCTCATAGCTTTTATTCTTCTGGTGGGTGATATGTTAAGGCTACTGAGAAGCGTTAATAACTGTCAAAGGACGATGATTATGTTTGGTATTTTTTGATGGTCATTCAGCATGTCACACTGAAATGCACTGGGATATTAAATGGTAAGTTCGACCAAATCAGAACAGGATGCTGTTCCAAATTCTAAATCAAATATATATTAATTATTCTTTTTTCATATCTGACACATTTCAGTTCATTATCATTACCGAATGAGTCAAATTCACATTGAGTTTTCCATAGATGAATATATTATGTATCAATCATGTCTACTCACTCTCTGTTTTCTCCTTGCTTTCTGTTGGCTTCCTTTCCAGTTCTTAATAGCACCTCTTCTAATTTCAGCCATTTGTTTCCATAAGCAAAAGAAAACATATGATACTTGTCATAGTTTCACTTCATATGAGGGCTCCCAATTCTACCCATTTTTCCTGAAAGTTACAGGCTCTCATTCTCTGACTAAATAATTCTATTATTTACACTCCGTTTCCCTCATCCAGCTATTGCTTGTACACTGGCTGATTCCACACCAGGGCCATTGTGAATGTCATAGGAAACAGACACACACATCTGTTTTGTATACACCTCCATTTTCATATATAGAAACAGAAATGCAGTAGCTGGATGATACTGTAATTCTATCTTCAGGGTCTGGAGAAACCACTGTTATCCACAATGGCTGTACATCTCTGACAATGCATAAAAGCTCATTTTCTTCCAAATCTTCGCCAACCGTTTTAATAATATCCATTATAACTTAGGTAAGATGTGATCTCAATGTACTTTTCATTTACCTGATAACCAAATGAGTGGGCTTTGTTTTAATATTATTATTAGCTATTTGTATTTCTTCTTTGTTAAGTGTCTACTCTGATGACAAAGACAGTACACTTCATTCTACAGTTTGACTCTGCTCTACCTGCTTTGCAATCAAGAACTCATAGTTGTAACTCAGTTAACAATGCTTGTTGGCGTTTTCTAGTTTTGAACTTGACCCAGAAACTCTGTGCTGTTACCCTGAAATATTTTCCTATGCCTTGTATTTTAATTAAAAAATATTTACTTTTTACATTTTCATTAGTTCTTTGAGGGTTTTGCATTACAGTGTGCTCTGATTATATTCACCTTCCAGCTCTTCCCAGATCCAGCTTCCTTTCCCTATCCACTCAAGGTTTTGTCCCTTTCCTTCAAATCCTTCAAGACCAATTTGTTCTGTCTCAAATTTTCTTGGATGTCTGATTCTCAGCTGGAACTACACTCACAGAGAAAACTGACGCCTCCTTTCCCAGCCTCTAACAACTGCCAATTACTCTACTAGTAGGGGAAGGATTATGTGCCCAATTTGCTTTTTATGCTGGGATTCGGACTGGCTTGGGCTTGTTTTGTGCATGCTGTCACAACTACTGTGAGGTCGTAGGTACAGCTGCCCTGCTAAGGCCAGAATATATTTCCTGGTAGTCAAGCACTGCCTCTGGCTCTTATATTCTTTCTACTCCCATGATCCTTTAGGACTGAGAATTTCTCAGTCTTTTATCCCCTGCACCTTGGTCAATTGTGTTTCTCTGTTAATCATCATCTACTGCAAAATTGAAGCTTCCGAGAAGAGAGGTAATAATAACTCACTAGGAGTTGGCTTAATACTATGTCCATTTAAGAGCGTATAGTATTAAGTTCTTCCCCTAGGGCTATGATCTATCTGGACACAGGTTTCTGGACCAATTATGGTGCCAGGAATGGATTTCATCTTGTGGAACGGGACTTAAATCCAACCAAAAACCAATTGTTTACTCCCTGATGGTCATATCACTACTGTACCAGTGATCATGTCTGGCCAGGCCAGTCATGGTTGTAGCTCAGAGTTCATGGCTGGGTATGACTTACCATTACATTTGTGCTCTAGTAGAAGACATCCTTTGTATCTTACTCTAAGAGTTTCAAATTAAGTTTTCAATAGTAAAGTCCCTCTGTGCACATTTTTGTAGAGTGAGATAAGGGCCCAGTTTCAATCCTTTACATGTGGACATAGTTTTCCCCATCAGCAGTTATTAATGAAACTGTTTTTTATTCAATGTGTATATACATAAATATTTTCCTCTTCTTTTGGTGAAAATAGCAACATATTTTAAAGCTGAGTGTGGTTTGAGGGTTAGAAGCAAGAATCTGAAATAGTAGCTAACTGTATGATCAGTTCTTAAAAGTTCTCGTGACAATGAAGACAGTTATAAAAAAAAATAGTAGAAGTGACAAGAGCAGAAAGAACCACTAAAGACCTTAAAAAGGCTGGTGCACTGCAGCTGAGCACTACTTTTGACATGCAAGGGGTATGGGTCTTTACTTGGAAAGGAGACAAGTGGGAGGGAGTGGAGGACAAGAGTGGACTGGGCAAGGGAATATGGGAATATGGTCAAGATACATGACCCACTTGAAGAAAAATGTCACTGTGGGACCTATCACTCTGCATAATCAATACACAGTAATAACTTTAAAAAATGATTCATTTGAGCTTGACTCTCATTCTCATAAGTTAGACAAATTATCCAAAGGGAAACATTTTACTTTCCCTGTTAAAGGACATTCGTTGTAGGTTCAGTCTTGTGGTACATTTTTCTCCTGTTATGTCCTGCTTTCATAATAGACCCATAATATCTGCGCTTTCCTCATTCTACTCTCCCTTTTCTTAATAGTTACAACATGACAATTCTCAAAAAAAAATAAAATGATGCCTAAGAAATTATCTCAAAAAATTCCCCATATCATTACTCACTCATCTTTTAATATGTACTGGTCTGCACACTGTTTCTAGGAAATGCTGGTCCTCCATGTAACTAATTTTCATCTCTGGGTCCACAAAGTTCTGCCCAATTATGACATGAACACCTTCCACATTCTTGTCTGTTGAGAATGGTAAGGACTTAAGCAGACTTGCTAGCATCTCATACACAGGCATGAGCTTTAATCAGCTAATCCTCTAGCATGACTTAGAGCTCATACCTAGTAAGATAAGCCCAAACAGAACTGAAAGCCAGAGTGGTTTAATGTCGTTTAAAGTATGTACAATACAAGAACAGAAGATTATGTGTCTCATGTTCTGGAATGTGTACAGCACTTAAAAACAGACAGCAAGATTTTTCTTCATTTAACATTGTTCTGTTATTTTGTCTTGTGACTCATGTCATCGAACTCAGTATAGATTACTTTGACTACTGTTGAATTTGGATGGTGGGTCATATGTCATGAGATATATAACAATTATTAGCAAAATGAACATTGTACCATGTTTAGCGTGATGGATGGAGATTAAGCTACTTCATCCACAAAACCTATAGACAGGAAAAATATAAACATTTGCTTATTCTTGTAACATGATTAAAAATATGTTTAGTAATTTAAAATGCATCATTCAATGCTATTAGCTAAGTAATGGAGATTCATGTTTATCTGGCCTTTTAGCTAATAAATTGTAAGATAAGCTTCACTTAGATGGGCTGTTTTAGGGATTCTTTTCAAATATGTATATAGAAATGAATGAATGACAGTGATTTCAAAGAAATCAAAACTAAAAGATTGTATCCTTTTTTCTTAGAAATCTGGTTCTCAAACACTGTGTTTGACTTGATTTCTTCATGTCCAGAGTATAATCTATTGAAGATAAATGAGACTATGATGTTGAAATAACACAAATCTGTATAAGTTCTAAATCGTTTCTAGACTGCAATTTCCATGCTGGTTAGATTTAATTAATACCAAAATAAAAAGAATGATTCAAGTTTGAAAAAAATCTAGAATTCTACAAAGTCTGCAAATTCATGGCTTAAAGAATGATGTTTTCTGATTGCAAACATAATATACAATATACCATAAACAGAATGTCTGAATTACATAGCATTAGATATGAACAAAGAAATAGAAGCAAATATAAAAACAAATCTGAATACAGCATTACTCCAATTCTTCCAAATACAGCGTAATTTTACCAGTTTCTGTATGTTATTTTTCCTGTGAAATTTATCTTTGTAATTCCACCTTCCGATAGATTTGCAGTAGTATTTACTGTATGAAGAAAACTGAGAAGACAAACTTCATGAGTGAACGTTACATTTTGCTTTGAGCATCAACACGTGTATTTGAAGGGAAAAGGTTTAATGGTATGAAGGCAAGCTAAAATGCTTTCCTTTTTGATTATCCTTTCTAAATAGCTTTCTACCCATGTGTGTATATCAGACGTAACTAAATGGCATTACTATAAATTGTGAATCATTATGCTTATTTATGACAAAGCAAACTTAAGGGTAAGTTGTGTTTTAGGGATTCATGGTAGTATTAAATAGATAGTGAGGAAGATAACAAGCTGAAGACCACAGAAAGTCACTAGAGGTAGACCTCACAAAAAAAAAAAATTTTGAGCTTCTTTCGTCTATGTTCCTGGTGACACAGTGATTTTCTATGTGAAAAAACAGTGACCGATGAAAGAATAAACAAAGCATCACTATTAGCCCTCCTGAAGATTTAAAACCACACAAAAAGGAAGAGGTGTAGTTAGCAGGGCACTGTTGAAGACCTTTGCAGGAAGACTAGTTCCTCCTAGTAAAGCATGGTTATATTATAGAAAACAGTTTCATACATTTTACTTATTGATCAGTTGATTAACTAATTGTGTGTGTGCATGTGTGTCTGTGTGGGTGTGCGTTTGTGTGTCAGCTTGGGAGTGCTATGATGTGTGTGTGGCAGTCAAAGGACAACTTTCAGGAGCTAGCTCTCTTTTCCCATCATATGGGTCCCTAGGACTGAACCCATGTTGTCAGGCCTGGTTGCAAGTTTCTTTACCCACCAAGACATCTCATCACTCTCCATATGGTTATCAGACATGAATGTGGTACGTATACATATATCCAGGTAAAACATTCATACACATAAAAAATTAATGCTCTATTTCTGGAAAATAATATTTTATTATATGAAAAATATGCATTTGTGCCATCAAAGAAAGGATTTAACAAGTTGTTTGTCTTTCTGCTTAGCTGATTTGCATCATGAGGCACTTTCATTTTGAAGAAGTGTTTATACATATCCAGTGTCATAAAAATGGATTCAAAGATATTTTTTAAGACTTTTTAAAGACTTTCTGCCATGAAAAGACAAAATCTAAGAAAAATAGGAATAGAAGAAAAAGAAGATTTAAGGCTCCAAGGTCCAGAAAATATTTTCAAGAAAATCATAGAAGAAAATTTTTCCAACTTAAAGAAAGAGATGTCCATAAATACACGAGAGGCCTACAGAACACCAAATAGACTAGACCAGAAAAGAAACACATCACGTCACATCATAGTCAAAACACTAAATCTACAGAACAAAGAAAAGATATTAAAAGCAGCAAGGGAAAAAGGCCAAGTAACATGAAGGTAGACTTATCAGAATCACACCGGACTTCTCATCAGAAACTATGAAAGCCAGAAGGGCCTGGGCAGGTGTCATGCAGACTCTAAGAGACCACAGAGGCCAACCCAGACTACTATACCCTGCAAAGCTTTCAATCAACACAGATGGAGAAAACAAAACATTCCATGACAAAACTAAATTTATGAAATATCTACACAGCAAACCAACCCTACAGAAGATACTAGAAGAAAAACTCCAATCTAATGAAAACAACTTCACCCAAGAAAACATAGCATAGAGATAATATCCCAACAAAAATTAAAAGAAAACAAGCAATGGAACACAGTAAGACCACCGACTCCAATATAAAAGGAACTAACATTCATTGGTCACTATTATCTATCAACATCATTGGACTCAACTCTCCAATAAAAAGACAGAGACTAACAGAATGGGTGCAGAAACAGGATCCAACATTCTGCTGCATCCAAGAAATGCACCTCTGCAACAAAGACTACCTCAGAGTAAAGGGTTGGAAAAATGTCTTTCAAGTTAACGGACCCAGAAAACAAGCTGGGATAGCTATCCTAATATGTAATAAAATAGACTTTCAACCAAAATTAATCAAAAAAGATGAGGAGGGGCACTACATTTTCATCAAGGAAAAATCCACGAAGAGGACATCACAATTCTGAACATCTATGTCCCAAATAGAAGAGCGCCTACATTCATAAAGGAAACATTATTAAAACTCAAATCACACATTGGTCCCAACACCTTAATAGTGGGAGACTTCAACACCCCACTTTCACCAAGGGACAGATCATCTAGACAGAAGCCTAATAAAGAAATAAAGGCACTTACAGGGGTCCTAAATCAAATGGACGTAATAGATGTCTACAGAACTTTCCACCAAAACTCAAAAGAGTATACCTTCTTTTCAGCACCTCATGGAACCTTCTCCAAAATAGACCATATAGTTGGTCACAAAGCAAACCTCAACAGATAAAAGAGGATTGAAATAATACCCTGTATTCTATCTGACCACCATGGACTAAAGCTGTACCTCAACAACAATGGAATTAGAAAAAAGCCTGGAAACAAACACATGGAAACTGAACAACTTGCTGCTCAATGACAGCTGGATTAAGGAAGAAATAAAGAAAGAAATTAAAGACTTACTAGAAGTCAATGAAAATGAAGGTACAACATACCCTAATTTATGGGACACAATGAAAGCAGTGCTCAGAGGAAAATTCATAGCACTAAGTGCCTTCAAGAAGAAATTTGTGACATCTCATAAAAGCAACTTAATGGCTCAACTGAAAGCCCTAGGGAAAAAAAAAAAAAGAAGCAAATACACCCAAGAGGAGCAGATGGCTAGAAATAATCAAACTCAGGGCTGAAATCAGTCAATTAGAAACAAATAAAACTATTCAAAGAATCAATGGAAACCAAGAGCTGGTTCTTTGAGAAAATCAACAAGATAGACAAGCCTTTAGCCAAACTAACTAAAAGGCAGAGAGAAAATATCCAAATCAGCAAAATCAGATATGAAAAGCGGGATATAACTACAGACAGTGAGGAAATCCAAACAATCATTAGGTCTTACTACAAAAGCCTATATGCCACCAAATTCGAAAATCTAAAAAAAATGGACAATTTTCTAGATAGAGTCCATGTAACAAAATTAAGTCAGGATCAGGTAGAAAGATTGAATAGTCCTATATCCCCCAAGGAAATAGAAGCAGTCATCAACAGTCTCCCTTCCAAAAAAGGCCCTGGGCCAGATGGATTCAGTGCAGAATTCTACCAGACCTTCAAAGAAGTGCTAACTCCACTTCTCTCCAAACTATTCCACAAAATAGAAACAGAAGGAACATTACCAAACTCATTCTATGAAGCCACAGTCACCTTGATACCTAAACCACACAAAGACCCAACAAAAAAAGAGAACTTCAGACCTATCTCTCTTATGAACATTGATGCAAAAATACTCATTAAAATCCTTGCAAGCCGAATCCAAGAACACATCAAAGATATCATCCACTATGACCAAGTAAGCTTCATCCCAGGCATGCAAGGGTGGTTCAACATACAGAAATCCGTAAATGTAATCCACCACATAAATAAACTGAAGGAGAAAAAAAAATACACGATCATCTCCTTAGATGCTGAAAAAGCATTTGACAAAGTCCAATACCCATTCATGTTTACAGTCTTGGAGAGATCAGGGATACAAGGCACATAACTAAACATAGTAAAGGTAATATACAGCAAGCTTATAGCCAACCTCAAATTCAATGGAGAGAAACTTAAATCAATCCCACTGAAATCAGGGACAAGACAAGGCTGCCCACTCTCTCCCTACCTCTTCAACATAGTACTTGAAGTCCTAGCCAGAGCAATAAGACAACTAAAGGAGATCAAGGGGATACAAATCAGAAAGGAAGAGGTCAAAGTGTCACTATTAGCAGATGATATGGTAGTCTACATGAGTGACCCCAAAAATTCAACCAGAGAACTCCTTCAGCTGATAAACACCTTCAGCAAAGTGGCAGGATACAAAATCAACTCAATAAAATCAGAAACCTTCCTGTATACCGAAGACAAAAAGGGCCTAGAAAGAAATCAGGGAAACAATACCCTTCACAATAGCCACTAATAACATAAAATACTCTAACCAAGCAAGTGAAAGACCTGTTTGAGAAAAACTTTAAGTCTCTGAAGAAAGAAACTGAAGAAGATATAAGAAGCTGAAAAGATCTCCCATGCTCATGGATTGGTAGGATTAACATTGTGAAAATGGCCATCCTGCCAAAAGCAAGCTACAGATTCAATGCAATTCCCATCAAAATACCAACCAAGTACTTTACAGACCTTGAAAGAAAGATTCTCAGCTTCATATGGAGAAGCAAAAAGCCCAGAAACTCCAAAATGATCCTGTACAACAACAGATCATCTGGAGGTATCTCCATCCCTGATCTCAAGTTGTACTACATAGCAATAGTAATAAAAATTGCATGGTATTGGCATAGAAACAGAAAGGAGGATCAATGGAACCGAATAGAAGACCCAGAAATAAATCCACACACCTATGAATACTTGATATTTGACAAAGAAGCCAAAACCATTCAATGGAAAAAAGACACCATCTTCAACAAATGGTGCTGGTCCAACTGGATCTCCACATGCAGAAAAATGAATATAGATCCATATTTTATCACCCTGCAAAAAACTAAAGTCCAAGTGGATCAAAGACCTCAACATTAAACCAGACACTCTAAATCCGTTAGAAGAAAAAGTGGGGACAGCTTAGAACTCATTTGCACAGGAAAGAACTTCCTGAACAGAACACCAACAGCACAGGCTCTAAGAGCAACAATCATTAAATGGGACCTCATGAAACTGAAAAGCTTCTGTAAAGCAAAAGACATTGTTGTCAGAACAAAACAACAGCCTACAGACTGAGAAAGAATCTTCACCAACCCTATGTCTGACAGAGGGTTGATATCCAGCATATATAAAGAACTAAAGAAGTTAAAAAGCAAGAAATCAAGTAATCCAATTAAAAAATGGGGTACGGAGCTAAACAGAGAATTCTCTGTAGAGGAATATAGAATGGCAGAGAAACACTTAAAGAGATGCTCAACATCCTCAGCCATCAGGGAGATGCAAATCAAAACGACCCTGAGATTTCACCTTACACCCATCAGAATGGCTAAGATGAATAACTCAAGTGACAACACATGCTGGAGAGGTTGTGGAGAAAGGGGAACCCTCCTCCATTGCTGGTGGGAATGTAAACTGGTACAATTACTTTGGAAGTCAATATGGTACTTTCTCAGACAATTAGGAGTAGTGCTACCTCAAGATTCAGCTATACCACTCCTAGGCATATACCCAAAATTTGCTGAAGTTCACAACAAGAACATTTGCTCAACCATGTTTGTAGCAGCTTTATTTGTAATAGCCAGAACCTGAAAACAACCCAGATGTCCATCAACGGAGGAATGGATACAGAAATTGTGGTATTTTTATACAATGGAATACTACTGAGCAATAAAAAATGAGGAAATCATGAAATTTGTAAGCAAATGGGAGGATCTAGAAAAGATCATTCTGAGTGAGGTATCTCAGAAGTAGTAAGACACACATAGTATATACTCAGTCATATAGTCCGATAAGATACGATAAACATAATGAAATCTATACACCTAAAGAAGATAAACAAGAAAGAGGACCCAGGGTAAGATGATCAATCCTCACTTAGAAAGACAAATGGGAGGTGCATTCGATGTAGGAGAAAACAAGTAACATGACAGGAGCCTACAGCAGAGGGCCCCTGAAAGATTGTACCTAGCAGTGTATCAAAGCAGATACTAAGACTTATAACCAAACCTTTGGCAGAGTGCAGGGAACCATAGGAAAGAAGGGGGAGTTTGTATGACATGGAAAGGATAGGAGCTCCACAAGGACCAAATATATCTGGGCACAGGGGTCTTTTCTGAGACTGACACTCCACCAGGGACCATTGGTGGATATAATGGATATAATGGATATAACCTAGAACCTCTGCTCAGATGAAGCCTGTGGTAGCTCAGTAACCAATTGGTTTCCCACAGTAAGGGGAACAGGGACTATTTCTGACAGGAACTCAATGGCAGGCTCTTTGATCTCCCCACCCTCCAAGGGAGGAGCAGTCCTGCTAGGCCAGAGAGGAGGACTTTGCAGCCAGTTGTGAAGATACCTGATAAAACAGGGTCAGATGAAAGGAGAGGAGGTCCTCCCCAATCAGTGGACTTGGAAAAGGGCAGGGAGGAGATGAGGGAGGGAGGGAGTGTTTGGGAGGGAATGAGGGAGTGGGATACAGCTGAGCTACAGTTAATAAAATGTAACTAATAAAAATAAAAAAGAAAAAAGACTTTCTGTTTAGTTTTGCTTTGTTTTATCAGTTTTTGTTTGTTTAGTTCTTTTTCTGTTGTTGGTATTTCATTCCTTTGGTTTTCCTTTTTGTGGTTTTGGGGGGGTTATTTTTGTTTTGCACTTTTTGTTTTTGTTTTTGTTTGTTTTGAAAGAGAGAGAAAGAGACAGTAAGAAAGAAAGAGAAAGAAAAGAAAGAAAAGGAAGAAAGAAAAAGAAAGAGAAAAAAGAAAGAGAAAGAAAGAAAGATTAAAAAAAGAAAAAGAAAGGAAAAAGGAAAAAAGAAGCCTCATGATTAGAATATGAATCCCAGACCAGAAATAGTTTCTCCTCCCTTTCTTTTTCTTTTCTTTCCTTTCTTCCTTCCCTTCTTCCTTCCTTCCTTTCTTTCTTTCTCTTCCTTCCTTTCTTCCTTCTTTTTCTCTTTCTTTCTTTCTTTCTTTCTTTCTTTCTTTCTTTCTTTCTTTCTTTCTTTCTTGGTATAAGGTATAAATAAAGCTTTGCTGTGTTTCAAAAAAACAAACAACAGGAGTCAAACAAAAACCAAAATATTGGTACTGGGAGTACACAATTGCAGTGTTAAAGATGGTCAGATGGGGCCTTTGTGTTCCTAAACTGATTCGGTAAGTCTTTTTTTAAAAAGTCATGTACTTTTTAAAATACTAACATCCTGCTCTGACACCTGAAATAGGGCTGGGAGGTGACTCGGTGGTTAAGAGCACTGGCTGCTCTTCAATGGGACCAGGGTTTGGTTCCCTGCACCCACATGGTGGCTTATAACATCTGTAACTCCAGCTGCAGAAGATCTCAAAGTTTCTTCTGACCTCTGTGGGCACACAGTCATGTATACGGTGCTGTACATACATGCAGGCCAAATACACACACATGAAATCAAATAAAGAAATCAAATTTAAAAAATCTTAAAAGAGATGACAAAACTATGGTTTCTAGTTCCTGACCCACATGAAAGAAGCTTTTATTAGTGCTTTGGTGGCTTGCTCTTTTGCCTTCTCTCCTGTGAAGAAGTAGTGTAACCTCCCTGAAGGATATAGAGAAACGGCCCTCACCAGTCACCAAACACTATTCTTTTGACCTGAGGCTTCCATGTTGTGCACAGTGAGGAAACACGGAATTATCCCATTGGTGGTTATGCACTGTAGCACAAAGTCACACCCATGGCACGTTGGCACCACTGCTGCTGGCTAATTAGCTCTTCTTCTGACCAAATGATGGACAGAAACCAACTAAGGGAGGAGAGCTTTATTGGCTCCTGGGTAGGAATGAGTTTATTATGCTGTGGAGGGCACGGGGGCAGGACTGGGCCTATGGGAAGATGGTTCCATGGTGGCGAGAGCGTGATACAGTTCCAGACACCTCCCAGACAGCCAGGATGAAGAGTGTGGACCATCTAGTTTAGCCCTGTTGCCCTAATCTGCCAGTTAAACTAAAAGGTTTAACTAAAAGCTTTAACCTCCCCCATAGCACCACCAGCTAACAAACCAAAACGTCTAACAGACCGAAAGGATTGCCCTTCTTTAAAACCCAAGGTCTCACGAATGCCAAGCAAATGCTCTACCGATAACCGTCCCAGACCTTATCTTTGTCTTAAGGACACAGGACTGAGTGTGAAGTGTTGGAGGACAGACGGCTGCGGCTTCAGGGATTGCTTGTGTTCCTGCCCTAAGCTCTTTACCTCAAGCGGCACAACCTCCTGGGTTTTCCTTAAAGAATTATTCTATTGCTGTCACATTATACTCAGGAGTGTTTAGGACATGGACTTCGTAGTAGGGAGCTTTTTTGTTTAGGTCTCAGAGCAGGATTTTTCATTTTTAAACCATACATGATTTTTAAAAAGAGGTTTAAGAATTCAGTCTGGGAAGTCAACATAGAGCCCCATTAGTCAAAATGCATTTTCATGATGGAAAATGTTATTTCTATTGACATGTTTTTATTTACATATGACTTATAGCAAACACACTGGCAATAAATGCATATCAATACCAACCAAAGCCTTTCCACTATGTGATGAGATCCTAAGAAAATCCTGAAAATAGTCCATGGGCTTGAAAAATATTTTAAAAAAATCATGTTTCAGTAATTGTCAATACCTAACACAATGCTAATTATGGCTATGAAACATAATTCTGCTGAGAATAAACCATATTTTTTTATAAAAGGAAAGAAATGAGAAAGAACCATGCTGGCTAGCCAAATGGAGAAAGTCTGGCAGTGTGCAGAATAAATCTGCCAAAGGCATCCTGCTGCTTTACAGGGTGGCCACCTGCCAAGAGGTTCTGCTTTGCATCCTTAGTACATTTGACAAGAGAAATGAAAAGGGATAATGCTATGGCTCAATTAATACACACTCAGGAAACCTTCAATTGTTTAGGTTGAGTGTCCTGTCTGGTGGAATGTTTGGGCTTGTAGCTTAACGAGATCGGGGATAATTCTAATTAAACATCTGAAAATATCTGTTCTAAGCACATCTCTTATTTATTAATTAAGTGCTTAACATCTACATTCTAGATAAAAGGCAAATAAAGTATGTGCCCTGGAGGGTTGAGTTAATGTTGACAGAGTTTAAACATAAACTCTTTCTGCTTCACATTTAGAACTGATGATCTTACACTTTAGCCAAGCACGTTTTCCAAGTGGAGCTCTGACATCACGGTCCCTGCTTCCACAGTCCTTAGTTCACTTTCCTATGTGGTTGTCTCCTCATGAAAACTGAAACCTATTCTGTTTCATATATGCATCCATTCAGAGGCACGGGTGGAAAGAAAAGACTTACAGAATTAGACACTGGAAAAAGTTGGAAAAGTGCTAAAGGAAATCCCTTTAGCAAATTCCAGTTAGTGTGACCTCATAGGGTATGTGCCATTGCTTGATCCGTCTCTTCATCTAGAGAGGAGAAAATTCAGAACTTTGGGCTTTCCATGCTGGTGGCTCCTCCACAGAGCAGTCTGTAAACATTATCCTTACCTGTTGAATTGCCGGTGTAGAGTCCCAAGAAGTCCTTTCAATTTAAAATGTAGCAGAAAGCCATGTTTTCAGCAAATGTAATAATTTTCAGGCATGTGGTCTCTGAAGTTTCTCGTCCAAGAGGGAGCAGCCTTATTTCAGAGTAGTGAGCATCATTGGTTAAATGTGCTGGCAGTACACATTGAGTCCGAAGCATTCTGTACAGGATGCGTTTATTTCACAGGGATCCAGCTGCCTCTGCCTCCCTGAGTGCTGGGACTAACGGTGTGTGCTGCAACATCCAGATTGAAACCAAATAAATTCATAAAGGGCAACTCATTGGATTTTACTCTTGGTCCCCTGGAAGCTGAATAAAATCAGCTGTCCTCATTGAGCATTTATTTGCCCACTAATTTATTTAACTGCAATATCTTAATGACTCTGACTGATTACGCATCTAGTTATTGCTGATTATATGACTAATTTAAAATGTTATCTTTTTTCTCAAACTCTATCTATGCTACCAATATAGTGAGTAAATCTGCTTTCTTTGTAAATGTATCTTGCCTTGAGTGTTTTGTTACAGTAATAAGAAATGGATTAATACAGTGGTCATGAAGATTGTATAACAAGGACCAAACTGGGGCATCAAGCAGGTCTTCTGTTGAGAGGAAGGGGAAATGTCATCAGACTCATTAGTCCAGTGGTTCTTAACCTTCCTAACGTTGTGACCTTTAATACAGTTCTTCATGCTGTGGTGACCCCCCCCCACCATAAAATTTTTTGTTGCTACTTTATAACTGTAAACTTGCTATGCATATATTTCTACATCTGAGTATATACATAAATCAGACTATAAATATCTGTGTTTTCTGATGGTCTTAGGCAATGCCCATAAAAGGGTTATTCAACCTCCAATGAGGTTGTGACCTACTGGTTGAGAACTCTGAGCTAGATGATCATGGATTAGAGTGATCTGTGGCTCATAGGCCTGATCCCCACCATTCAACATATAAGGTCTGAAAGTGTCTTGACCAAGTAGCAACTTTCTAACAGTAACTTCCAAGGATTTGTATCAGAAAATAGGCATCAGACATCCTCCCCCAGACAAGATTTTCCTGAGAAAATGTACAGAAATCATTCCTGTCTTCTTCTAGGGAACACTGTGAATACAACGGAGAGAAATGTATCACATATAAACAATGCCATGATAGGAATCACCAAAGGGACAATGTGATGGCTGACTGGGAGATGACAAACAGTGGAGTCCTTAGGGGTCCAGCATCGTTGTGTAAATTCAACACAGTGTTAGATGTATGAGAGAGAATGTTCAAAAGTTCACATGACAAAATATACAAATGAGCTTGTTTGTTTTGGATCACTCGGTGTCAGGGAGGGAATTATTCATTCAAGTGTTAATAAATTAGAATTTGGTAACTAAGAACATTTTCTTAAGGAAATAAAAGAGATATTTGGACTGGCTTATGCATTTTTTCCAAAGCTGGCTCAAATCTGAAATCTCCAAGAGAAAAACAAAACAAAACAAAACAAACAAACAAACAAACAAAAAACAGAACAACAACAACAACAAAAACCAAGTTCTTTACAAATGTGTGTCTTTTCCTCTGCTGATTTACAGTCTTTGCTAAAACAAATCCTGAGATGCTGGGAATTAAAGCATGAAAAGAACAAAAATTTACCTACTGGCTATAACCAAATAAAGATAAACCATGAGATTTTCCTCTATCATGAAATACCTTTTAATGACATGACAACCTATTCCTTTCAAAATGTCACTTCTGTATAGATATTTTTTCCTCACTAAAACACACTTTTTTTCCTTTTTCATTATCTGCTGGAATATGTTTGCAATGACTTCAAAATTCTGAAAACAATGTTTTGCCCTATTCTTATATAAAAAACAAAAAATCCTGTTAGTGACCTCACTCTGCCTATCTCTCTATCTCTCTCCCATAAAAGAGGATGTAAGACCATTCAAATTAAAACTTTTTTCAAACAAACAAACAAACAAACAAACAAAAGATGATTCATTTGACTCCGCCCCCACCCCAGGCCATTCTTACCCTGTTTTACTTTAGAATTATCCAGTTCTCTTCAAAAATATGCATTTCAAATTTAATTTATTCTACTTTCTTTGATGAGCTTCATTCAACATAGAAGAAATAGCTGTGATTCCTTTGTTCATTTGATGAATGTAGTTCGTGCACTGTATGAAGTTTCACAACTGTACTACAGGCAACATTTCCTGGAATCTGTTGTTATCTATTCTTCTTAGCACGGGCTTTCTTTTAATGTGCATTAACTAATGCATTCACGTTCAATTACAATTCCTCATGTTGACAGAGGAACAAAACCATAAAACCCAACTTGAAGCAACTTCAGAGCTATTTCCACACTTGCAATCTCTGAAACATAACGGGAAACAGTATCTTCTTCCTACAGTGGGGCTTTAGACACAGTGCATTCAGACCCTGGTATGCAAGGGGCACTTGAGAAGTGAGTTCCTTCCCTTTCATCTATTTGTGTATCTTGCTGCATAATTAATGAATTATTGGCATAAGATGTAGTATTTTGGCTTAGAACAATTACAAGTCATTTCCTGGTTAAAATCTGGTAAGAGCATTTCCATAAGTATAAATTGCTGATCCGAATTAATCCCCACCCATGCCTTCCACATTCATATTGCCCAGGTTTAGTTTTCTGACTATGTCTTTTGTGCATCTATCATCTTAACTGCCCCAAGATTTTGTGTCTGTTTGTACACATAGCAACGGATGCCTTTAAGTCAACTAACTAATGTGAGGAGTATTCTGAGGAAGGAAGTGAGATCATTGTACTAAAAGGTAGACTGGGAACATATACTTCATCTTATAAATAAGACAACTGAGTCTTAGTGAGGGAAAATTGTTTATTGCTTTCTGACAATAGATGTACCATAGTAATAAAAAGAGAGGTTTCATAATCCTGAATTCAGAAGGCGTCTCATTATTACAGATGCAGTAAAAACATTCTGAGCTCTTACAGCAAATGATTATTCTCCTTGGGCATGATGCAGTGAAGCAAGGTGTATGGAAAATGGATGTTATCTCTGCTTTGTTTGTCATCATTGTGACAAGTGCCATAGAAAATATAGTTTAAAAAGAAGGAAAAACTATTTGGGTTCAGAGTTTCAGAGTTCACATCCACGGTTTTGGGTGCCATCTCTGGGTCCAAGTATAACATCATAGTGAAGATGTTTTAGACACTGGATTTTACTCTAGTTCTCTGTCAATTGTGTCCAGGAAACAGAAAGAATGAGACAGGGGGACCTTGGACAGGATGCATACTCTGCACTCGAAGCTGTATCCCCAGAAACCTACGACACACAACTAGACATTTTCTGAAGGTTTCTACCATCTCCGAGTAATACCACTAAATTATGGACACATGGGGGACACATGGGTGGATTTATCCTTAGACTAACTTAGAACAGTTAAGACCCAGTTACCTCCCAATGACTAGATCCACCAGTTTGGGATCATACTTTCAACAGAATGGGTGACAATAAATATCCAAACCAAAAGAGTCTATATAAATTCATAACCTTTGGGCCAACAGATCTTAAGATGCAATTTGACCCTTAGGCAGCTTGATATCTTCACCAATTTTTTAGCTTTCCTAGATGCTTTAAGAATGATATCATCACTTACATTTTATCCATGAAGAGCTGACTCTTTGGGAGTAATAAGGTATGTACACTTTTTTTTTTTTTTTTTTTTTTTTGCTGTCCCATCTTTGGGGTATTTTGACAAAAGTATATGTATAATACAAAAATATTATGCATGAAGGAACTCAAGAAAGAAAGGGTTTATTCTGGCTCACAGTTCAAAGGCACCGTCTATCCTAAGGGAATTCATGGCAGCACAAGACAGTATCACAGTGCACCTGTAGTCAGGAAGCAGAAGTGAAGGATGCCAATTCTCTGCCTTTTCATGCAGTCTAGAACCAAAGTTCAAGGAGTGGTTCCAACCACATCTAAAGTGGTTCTTGCGATCTAGATAAAACTTCAAAGGGATGCTGAAACTTTTTGGGAGATTCTAGGATCTGCTGAGTAGACTCTCAAGATTGTCCATCCCTGTTGGCTAGTTGTTGTTTTGGAGGCACCAAGCCCGCAGACAACACTGGTTCTTAAAAAAAAAAAAAAAGCCTTATGTGGGATGGCAAGAGCCACATGCAGGAGAAAGCAATGACATTTCAAAATATAGTTTCCTGTAAGGGCACAGTCTCATTGATCTCAGAATCTCCAGGTGGGATCCATCTCGTAAAGTTCCATACTAACTCTGTGTCACCAAACTAGGAGCCAAGGTCTAGACATACAACTTTAGGGGTCGTTTTAAATCCTATCCATTTCATAGCAACTGGGTGTGATTTTCTCAACTGTACGACCCTTTTGGGTGCCTGCATGGTGGCTAACACGAGTCATATACTGGCCTATGACCTCCATGAAAGCTCTTTCTCGTCTCTTCTGCTTCACCACTTTCTGCTTCACCACAGAGACAGATGCAGGATGTGTATCAAGCACTTGGGAAATACCATTGAAAGAATAAGTAAGGTGACATTCAAAACCGATTCTATGTAGCTCAGACATGGATTTCTCCACAACAAGAATGGATGCTATATTAGCTTGGCCAGTTTCTACACACAGATTTCTAAGTTCTGGTGGCTTCTTTCTTAATATCATATGTTCTGTATCCTGTAAAGTATTAAAATTAGTTGGGGACCACATTGAAAACATCTTCTATACTTTGCCTTTGTAGTATGTAAAGTACATTGGTCCTCAGATAAGTCCTTACTGATTGATGGGAAGCTGATCTTGAAGTAGGGTCAGTTACAAGACATGCCCCACTCACTAAGGCTGTAATTCAAATTCTCTGGCAGGTCTGTTCTTTGGTAATGTCTGATAATCATCATGGGGAAAGGCTTTCTCCCTGTTAGTTTCATTTTTCTCCTTTTGTTCTCAGCTGGTCAAAGTGATCATATATATATATATATATTTTTCAAGTTCTCCACGAGGTGAACTGTGCAGTCTGGGGCAGGCGCCATGTTTTTATTACGCACATCTCGAAATGTATACAGAAATCCAGAGCACTCAGAGTGGAAAAATGAACTCTTTCCACATCCAAGAGGGAGGCACAGACATTCTTCATTTCACTCATAAAACCCAGCACCCACGGCTGACCACAAAGCAGAGATTTAGCACCCTTCTGTTGTGGGCCTTTGTTATTTTTTTCCTCTCCTCCAGCCTCATGGTTTTGTGTTAACTTCAGAGCCACAGACATGTCATTGAGCATAGATTTATATGTATGGGCTGAGAGCAGGAATGTTGAAATGATTTCTTTCTTGGGCCTCAGAGATAGATGACAGGTCAAGACACTTTACTTCATAGCCAAACATACTACGGCACAGAGAAACGTGCCAGTGATTTGAATTGTGAGTGCCAAAAGTGCTTGTTCAGCACTAATGAGAAATAGGAGAACAGGATCAGTTTAATCTCATATTCTTATTAAATTAAAAGAGAAAACAATGCCAAGGTTATGACATGATTTGACATGACCAAAAAATAAAAAAAAGAAGAAATCAGAGTTTTTCTCATGTGTAACCCAATGAAAGAACAAAATACGCCTCGTGGAGTGAGTTGAGGATGAAGTATTTGCCTTCTGCTTGGAATTTCCTGGCATTTTTCAGCTTGTGACACAGACTCGATGTGATTAAACAAAAGCTTTTCCCAAAATTTAAAGGTTTCTTTTTTCTTTCTTGTTTAAAGCCGAATCTAATACTCTGTAACTCATTTTTAAATGGGAGCAGATGCTTTTGCTCCATGAGCTGATGGCCAGATTCTGAGAAATAAATGAAAAGTAGGGTGTTCTGTTAGAGTGTTTGCCCTTTAGAGCCAACCCCATCTCCCCCCACTCCCCCTTCCCCAGCTCGGCAGCAGTACAGTGCACATCTTCCATACAGCACACCTAAGAGGAGAATATGGTTTCCTTTGCTTGGGACTCACTGGGAGCCATTTCCAGAGGAAGCACAGCCTTGGAGCCAAGCTGGCTTAGTGAGCAACAACAGCTTAGCCAACTAGAGAAAGAGAGAGGAGAGAGAGAGAGAGAGGGGAGAGGGAGAGAGAGAGGGATAGAGGGGGGAGAGAGAGAGTGAGTATAATGGTGAACATGGGGGCTACCCTGGCTGATCTCTCATTCTGTGATGCTCTAAGAGAGCATCCTTTTAGAAGGGAGGCATCATCCCGAATTAGGGCCAGCAGGGAGGATCCAAGTAGGACTATACTTGTCCAATAACTAATCAACTTTCTATTAATAATAAGGGCCACGTTTTCCTAAGCAAATATTTTTTTTTGTTTGAAATCTATACTATCTTATCTATTTGACGTGACCCATCAGACCTATTATTTAAAAATAAATACTGTCCACGGTTTGGCATGTATTTGAATGGTGTATGTGTGCATGTGTGTGCATACACGCACACACATATGTACATATATACACATATGTTTCTCCTTATTCTCTTGTGTGAATTTTGTAAAGCCTACCCTACTACCTCATTCACAATTTATAATGACTTGATTTCACGTTTTAATAGCTAGAGTTAATACATATAAGGTATAATAAAACTTTATGTTATGAAAAGCATAAGAATTTAAAATAATTTCCCACTATTAAACCCAGTTTTTAACAGCTTTCAATACTTACTTTTCTAAATACTTATGAACTACCCTTTCAATAAAGAATTTATGTACAGAATGCTATATCACTAACTTCAATGTGCTTTGAACACCTATGCCCCACGGATCATATTGTCTTTGACACTCAGAGTTCAAAGCGACTAGTATTAACGTTGTGTTGAAAGCTGTCACAACTGATTTAGAGCTAGGCTTTGGTATTTCACCTTGAAGAGAGTTTGAGGCCCCTAAAATAGAAAACCTGGAAGGCAATGGAAGAAGCACTGTCCAACAACACTGCCACACACAGTTTTTAACCTCTCCAAATGTTGGAGGAAATGGGGGATTACGCATTGGAAAATGATTGCAATTCTCTTCTCCATTTTTTTTAAATGATAGTTATGGGATTTACAGAGTCTGACCCAAAGGAAGCTAAATTGGAGGACAGAGCGTTTTTCAAAAGAGCAGGGTAACTGAGCCATGAGCTCGCAAAGATCAAAGGTAACCCGAGTCATCTTGAGTCACTTCCTCTGAGCACCCCTGAAGTGCTTTGGGGGGGGGTTATCCATTAGCAGTATGCACCAACAACCTCTTCTATCACCCATTCAGCTATAGCCATGCTGGTCTCTCCAACGCTCTGGTGACAGCATGAAGGAACATTGCTGTGTTTCTGTTGCTGTGCCTTGCCCTGGGAGGCTACATTTTGTTTTTCAAAATCTACATATTTTTTGTAGGCATGCATCACTAAGTGTATGTGGGTGCACCATGTGCATGCACGAACAGAGACAGTCAGAAAAGGGAAGTGGATTTGCTGGAACTGGAGTTACAGGTGGTGGTGAGCCGCCATGTGGGTGCTGGGAACCAAAGGTGGTCTTTTATTGTAAGAGCAGTGAACATTCTTAACAACTGTGCCACCATTCTAACCCAAAGGAACTCCATTTTAGAGGCAGCTTTTAACTCCATTTTGAGAAGGGACGATAACTAGGATCTTGGGTGGATAAATGAATGCCACCATCTCTCTGGCATCTACCAAGTAGCTCAGACTGATAAATGACTTATTCCTGGTAGTAGAAAGTATAAATGTATGGGGTAAATTGGGACTGTAGGAACATGTGGACATATTAAAAAAGCATATCAAAGAAACTAAGCCTGGGAATTTACCAGAGATATTAGCTTCTGAAAATGGTATAATATCCTTGCTTATATCTTATAAAATAATGGACATCTATCACTGAAATTGGCATGTATGTGCCAGAGACTAACAAGCATAGAATGCCTGACTGCCCTTCGGCTTCGGCTCAGCTCATGTCCTCATTGTTGCTCAGCCTTCTCACCTTCCTTCTCCCTTTATACATTCTTGCCCACCTAGAGCTAAATGCCTTATTTCCTGCTCTGACTCAGTTCTGCCCTTATGTCTTTGTAGCTGAGTACAACTTCATTCTGAAACTGATTCTCTCCTGGCCTGGTCCCTACAGCAACAGCTTTTTTTTTATAGGTCCGAGTTTATTGTGAATAGACTCTATTTGAATTTCGCTCAGTGACTTCTGAACTACTTGAATTCTGCTCTAGCCTTTTTGACTTGCTGTGTATTCTGTAAAATACATATGTGCACATACAGGTATATTTACTGTGTGATATGTGATATGAAGTTTAGTACTAGTAATTAAGATGGAAAGAAATGAACTTGTATTTGTCTTAGCTAGATTACCAATGGAGATGGAATTATTTAGCAAATTGTTGCCATTGAAATTTCTGCATCTCAGCTGGGTGTGGTAGCCCATACCTTCAATCCCAGCACTTGGGAGGTAGAGACAGATTGCTGAGTTCGAGGCCAGCCTGGTCTACAGAGTGAGTTCCAGGACAGCTTGGGCCACACAGAGAAGAAACCCTGGATAAAAAAAAAAAAAAAAATTATTTGTGAATTTGTTGTTATTCAGTAATTCTAACATTGTGCATCATATTTTGGTTCCCCATATTTGTGGCACAGCACGCTCACATTGCTAATATTCACTGTGTTTGTTTACTGTCCTTTTTCGGCCATGCAAAGCTCTGTCTCCCAGACTGGAAGATACTTGTGAAAAGGAATCTTGACTGTTTTGTTCTTCTTGGCAGTCTGGAAAGTTTGACCCATGGTAGGTACATGGTTGGATTCTTGGTTCAATGTGTCAGTGTTCACATTTTCAGCTTAATGCCTGAACATATCTAATCAATATGGAACTCGCTGAGCATGGTAGGAGAAGAGAAGGAAGGCTTCAAATTCTCCTTTATTTTCTCACCTGTGGCATTAGCCAGCACCACATCAGAGTATGTAGGATGGGGCCAGTGTGAGCAGACAGGAAGAGCATAATGTCATTGTGCTTGTGGAGGTACTGTGCTGCAATATGAATGAAGAAACATGTAAGGTTCATACCCAGAGTCTAGTATGCTGCCTTACTAGCTTCAGCATTCATGCTCATTCCAGGCCAAACCAAAGAGTTTTTGGCAGGTTGGCATCCTTTCAAGGGCTTTAAAATGAGATCCCTTTGGAAAATAGACTTGGCATATTTACATGTTTTCTCTGCTCTTTGTTCTATACAGACACACTGTATGTAGATAGATAGATAGATAGATAGATAGATAGATAGATAGATAGATAGATAGATATTGTATGTAGTGTACTTATGTTTATGTATTATGGGCAGATACCTCAGATCTTGAAAATTCACGATGTATCCACAAAGAAAATAGTTTTAAATTAATTTATTCTTTGCCAATTCAAGAATATTTATAGTACACTCTGTTTAGAAAATGAAATATTGTAAGGATTTAATAGATATAATTGGCAAAGATGTTGATGACTTTAGAAGTAGAGAGATGGCTGTGACTAAAAGTGCCTGGAGGAGTTTTCGCCCACATTATCAGGATAGAAAAACCACAGAGACTATGTCAAGGCTGGGACAAAATAGCTCTTGCAATAAAATGGATCCCAATATTCTTTCCCCTCCCCCCAAGTGCTGTGAGAGCCAAAGAAAAGCCATGTTCAACTAAGCTACAAAGAATATAAGTAATGTAGCCCTTGACATTTGAAATAGTGGACTGAGGGTTGTTACTTCACTGGAAAATAAAATGTTGAGAAGGAAATCATCCTCAGGACACTGTGCCCATTTGCCAGTCTCCATTGCTCAGAGCTCGATGTTCTAGACATGGGTGTGGTTCTTGGAGTCTCGTTTTCACAAGGTTGTTCTGGTTTCTCTTCAGCAGCATAGGGATGGTCTTTTAATTAAAGTTCTTCATCTTTAGTGAAACTTGCTAATTTAAAACTAGTTGTCTAAGGCAGACCTGAAGTTTTCTAGTGATTTTCACTCTCTGTGCTCCAAGTATTTCTTGAAGTCACCAACGAGTTTGCATTGGGTTCTGACTACTGGTATACAGGCAAGAGTTTGGGACATGCCGTGGGCCTTTGAATGGCACACCTGCCCTTGGAAGAGTTCTTTCTGAACACTAGGAAGCATGCTGATGCTGGATATTACCTTTACTGGACACTCGTACAAACCTTAACCTCAAAGAGAAAGCTTGTGAGTTGAGAAAATGCAAAATAAATCCTAAACAAGGTGGAGTAGCTGATACAAGGCTCCCAGTGAATAAGATAAATCTGCTTTTCGAAATCTCGGTAGGTTTATTTCCATCACCTGCAATGCTTCAGGAAAGGCATTTCCGGTAATGAGAGTTTCAAGAACTGTCCTGATATATGACAACTGATGGGAGAATAGCTGTGAACACTAGATTCTTTATCAGAAAAAACTCCTAAGCTACTGAATACTTTACTGTCTTTTTTCAATGTTTTGTCTTGGGGTGGGGTGAGTATCTGCAGTGAAATGACTAGCTCCAAATTCAGCTTCAACTGTAGCAACTAAAAAAAAATGTTCCTGAAAACAGTTGTGGAAATTTTATGAATTTTGAAATCCTTTCAACTTTCAATTTAAAAATTTTATCTTAACCATTCAACTTCTGAGGACCCTCAGAACAAACAAACCTTACTTTCTCAGAGCTTATATCTGGAACTGATTAGCCATGCAACCCCCCTTCACGTGGGGATAAAATTTATAAAATCTAGGTGTTTACAATTGAATCAAGATCATTTATATTTTAAAACACTTTTATCTACTCTTGCCAAGCCATCCGTGGTTTGAATATTTCTTTTATGACCCTCAGTTTTAAAGTGAATGTGTACAGGAGTGTACAATGTTTATGCTCAAGTCTGACACGTTGGTTAAATTTGCTTTTGTTTTGTTTTCAAGCTCAGGGGCAAAGTACTAGAGGTCATAGCTGGAGAAAAATAGCAGACAGCATCTTTTTATGTCAAACATCAGGATGCATTCTATGAACTTGGTACACGGTAGGGTACTTTGCTAGACTCTGCTATTATTTGTTACCATAACATAACTAATTGTATTGATATCTAATTGCATTTATTTACATAAAATATAATGGTGTTTATAATTATTACTACTTCCTGAAAATACTATGAGTAGAATTTTAGATGTATAGTAAAATCACTTTCATCTTTATGGGTTTTTTTTTATTATACAAGATGAGCTTTGTAAATAAAGATAAGCTTTGTACAATGTAGTCATTTACTTTCTAGTGAAGTTTAAGAAAAACACTGATAATCTACAATGAGATTTAACACAAACTGTAACTTCCAAAATATTCATTTATGTGTGTATGAATATGTTTATGTAGATACATTCTCCTTATAATGGTGAGACTGAAGCAAATTTCAAATTAGAATGTAAGACACTTTGCTTGCTAATATGAATTTGTCATGCATTAACCATGCATGGCCATCTTATTTCATGTGAATTCATATCAGTACCCATGGGAAGGTAGATAGTTTGAGAGCATCATCATATTCTTCTACATCATGATCTTTTTGTTCAGGGGTCTATACAAAGTGACAGCTACATTCAGTTAGAAGTTGAAGGAGTATTTATATTATTTCTAGAATGGAAGCATTTTAGCATTCAAATGTTTAAAGGCTTTAGAATCACAATCTTTAATTATGGGTGAGAGCGAGCAGGCTTGTATTAATATATGCTTTTCATTGAAACAGTTTCTACAGTCTTTCCATTGATATTAGGCAGTATGAACAGTCTGTAAGGCACATTTTTGGGTTGGATGTGAGGAAACTAGAATGCAGATAAATACAGCAAATACCACAGAGCTTGATCTAAATCTCCGTCTCCTTGATTCTCAGACCTCTGTTCTTTTTCACCTACAACACTTCCAATAACCACAAGGTATTTTCTTTTCTTTTATTGCTCTCACTAATGCTGAGAACAATGTCATCTCTCTAACACACCCCAGTTCTTCCAAGTTCCAGTGGAGTCTTGGGTAGGGTTTGTTTAGATCTAAACAAATTTTAGATGCTAAAAAAGAAGATCTATTTCTGTAGGTGGTACCTATCTGGGGGCAATTCACATTTCTAGTAAAATGTGTTTAGGGTGACATCAAAGTCAATCTTCAAGTTGAACAACAAGGCAATTGACACCCCATTTGCAATCTGAGCCCAAGGAACTCATAGAACTTTAGGCTTACCATTGTGTTTGTAATTATTTATGGATCCAAAAACTCCAGATTAGATGGAATGGAAACTGGAAATGTTTTTGAATCTTGGGGGTAGATCTAAGATGATTTTCATATTGATTCATTTGACTTATGTGCTTATTTTTAATGTGATAGCGCTTTCCTCAAATCTTCCTGTTGTCCAAACATACTGTCTGGGGTGTTAAAGTTGAAGATGCTCGAGGGTCCATATGAAAACATGACAGGATTAGCTAAAGTTATTTGCAATGACAGCATGGCATGATGGTAGGTGGTGTGAGTTGATCCTGTGGGACCATCATATGTTCTTATATGCTATAGTTAATGGTTCATGTATGGAGACCTGCTTAAGGACCCCAGTAGGCACTGTGGAAAGTGAAGGTTGAGTGTCATGTTGGCGATGGATGTAAGGTCATGAAGAAGAAAATCCTCCCTACCTTCCTCATGACCGACCTTCTAGCCTTTGAGCTCATAAGCCATCAGCGACATATCTAACACACCACCTCAGATCTCAGTAGTATCTGGGAAAGAATTTTCTGGGACTTCTTTGGTATGTGGGGCATAGCATGGCCAGATGTGGAATATGACTTCAGCTCTAGATTGACTTCTGCATATCCACAGTACAGTGAATGAGGGGATCTCCTTCTTAAAGTAAAGAAAAACTCTCACTAGGCTATGCGCTAGGAGTCTGCTCAAACCAGCTTTAGGAATCAGGGGACATCCTCATTTCTTCTGAGAGATGTTGCCAGTAGAGACTTACAAAGTTGCAAAGATTTTTACTTCATTTGGACTGGTTTTGCACATACTTTATGAGTATTCTCTAAGGATTAAGAAAAGCCTTACACAGCTACTTTTGCTGAACTCTTGTAGACACATAGGATTCTTCAAAGCATGGATGATAGTCTTAGACTCCCCCAAACCTCTGTTTTTGAAAATGTGTTACTTTGAGTGAAAAACCAATTGTCTTTGGGCTCTGGTCTTCTCAACTGTGAAATGGAAATTATACCTTATGACGGAAAAATTGGTACATAGAATTTTACAAGGGATTCCTGTGGTATTTCCAGGCAACAAGGGTCATATTTTCTTAGGCAGACTTGGACCTATAATGTTTCACTGGGCAGGGGAAGATATAGAAATGACTATGAGGGAACAGTTTAGGTCACTGAATTAAAGACTCCACTGGGCCGCTTAAGAAGAATTAGTACAGATGCTGAGGGGTGTAGAGGATTGAATGAGGCAATGAATGGAGAGTATCTTTTAAAAAAGAAAAAGCAACAAATAGATAGAGGCAATTCTAATATTTACAATTTATTTCTTTTTATACATTATTTATGTATATTTATGTTTATGTTTAAGCTTGCTGTTACCTTGGAAACATAGAAAGATCTTCTTCCAGCTTGCGATTAGGGCATTTTTCTGCATCCTGCTACTTCAGGCTCTAGTGATCACCCTTAAGCATCCATATTCTACCTGCTTACACACAGATTCCCTTTCTATGATTCCACCCTCCTATATCTTCAAGCCCAATGTCTCTAATATGACCTTTCTCTTCTATCATGTTATGAAATATATTTGTGCTATTTCCAATGTGTGCCCTCATTTTTTTTCCATGCCACCAGCCTGATCCTAATGAAACCAACATTTCATAGGTCATTTTGTTCAAGATCACACAGTTGTCTTTTCTGTGTTTGGGTCCTGCCCTCCTCCAGCCCCGTATTCTTTCTTCTAACAAACCCTCTGGAATTAAAAGATATTATCCTACCATAGTAATTAGACTAATGATTACATGCTGATGACCTAGAAAAACAGCCTGGGTGTGGGGAGGCTCATCTGAAATGGAAATATCATCAAGCTCAAGGAAAAAATAAAAAGAAGCATTGAAGGAAGATCAATCTCTACCATGATTTCTCCCCCAAAACAGAGATAGAGCCCAATTCTGGTACTTTAGCATTCTGTTCAGTTTCTTTCTGGACAACTCAGGAAATAATAAGGATTTGGCTTAAAGCAGAATTATAAATAGTTCAAGCATCTCAGCTACTCTCGATCATTTCTACCCCACAAAGGAAAGACCCACCATTGTTTTGGTTGATATTGGTGGCATAGTAAGATATACTGTTTGGCTTTTCTTAACTCGATACAAACCTAGACAAATATGGGAAGAGAAAGTCTCAACGGACAAGTTTTCTCGGTCCGACTGGCCTATGAGCTTATCTAGAGGGGCATTTTTTTTTTCTTTTGGATCTCTGAGTGATGTGAGAGGAAACTTTCCATTGTGAGCAGTGCTACTCCTAGACAGACGGTCCTGGGAGCTGAGTGTGAGCTTGAGGGTAGACCAGTAAGCAGAGTTCTTTCATGGTTTCTGCTTAAGTTTCTACCCCAAATTTCTTCCATAAGGGACTGTGACATGGATGTATAGGCCAAATAAAGCTCCTTCCCTCCAAGTTGCTTTAGTTCATGGGTTTCATCATAGCAATAAAAAACAAACTAGGACACAAGAGCGCATGTCCTGGAATATAACATATTCTGTTACACAGCATTAGTCAGCCCCAGCTTATATGTCTATGTCTTTTGCATTCCCACAGAGGAAAGAGTTTCCATCTCTTATGTCCTTAAGAAACCCAAATCTAGGCATGGTGGCACACAACCAGCTCTCTGGAGGTAGAGGATGAGGATTGCTCATAGGAGGCTAGCTCCAGTTAGTTAATGAATTTGCTACCAGCCTAAATAATTTGTGTGAGAGACTGTTTTAAAAAGCCAAAGCAACAACAACAAGGTTAAAAACAAAGCAAAAAACCAACTCAACTATTTTTCAGTCAATTCTCTATCCTGAAAAGAGGATTCAGGTTTCTCTATTTTTGTTTATTTATTTGTATTTCATTTTGTTTGCAAAGTCAAATGATAGTCCTAACATTTACCAACACGTGTTCTAAGGAATATTGGCTTTGCTCAATGAAAACTGTAGCCAGCCTCTGGGAAGCACTCCTGCATAGGAAGATTTCACACCACTAGATCTCATTAAACTAATCAGTTCTGTGTATTTTTCACTGACACATCATAGATCAGGAATATTCTGCTTTCCCTATTATCATTTCTAGGGTCAGTGAAACTACTTTGAAAGACATGGGCTAGTTGATTGGAGAATCACTGGTTAAGGGTGACTCATGCACACAGATTATAGGATCAGACACGTAGCAGGAAACCCCCCCTTTTTTTTTTGCCATTGTAGTCACTGGCTAAATAAAAAACAGCAGGACTCTCTTCATGGCTGTCTAGAAATGATTTAATTCTAAGCTAACTGGTAGCTAAAAGCTTTTCTAGAATAAATGTCTCTAATTCAATAGTTCATAAGAACACTTAGTAAAGCAGGCTTCTAAACTCAAACTTCATATAGTTGGCTGGAAGGTTGACTGTCTGTCTCCTTCTTAGGTGATTTAGGGACCACTGAGGATTGGTGAGAATGTTCTTAGACAGTGGTATCAGAAGAAAGGAATTAGTACAATGTTACGTGGCATGAGTTAGAAATTCTCTCTCTCCACTGAAGGCATTCTTCATCTTAGGAGTCGTTAACATTTCCAGTGTTCTGTGCTGGCACCCACAAACTCAAGTCTGAGGTCTACAGTTTCCAAGTTCCTCTTGCTTGTTTAGCCACAAAGACTTTTCTACAAATGCTGCCTTCCAGGCTTGACCCAAGACTCATCTATAGAGAAATCTCTAAACATAGCTGCAGGTACCAAAAGAAGAGAATTTGGTAGTGTAAATTCATTTAAAAAGTCCACTATTAAAAAAAAAAAAAGATTGCATCAGGGCTAGAGAGACAGTTCAGCAGTTAAGAGCAATGATCGCTCTGTTCTTTGGGAAGATCACTGCTTGATTCCCAGCACCCACATGGCAGCTAAGGAGTGTCTGTAACTCCAGTTCCATGGGGATCTGATGCCCTCTCCTCTCTTCTCTGGATACTACATGCATGTGGTACAAGTATGTACAAGTAGGCAAAAACAAACAAAAACAAAACAAAACAAAACAAAACAAAAAACCCATACACATCAAATAAAAATAAGTAAGTGTCCAAAAAATTAAAAATTAGTGTTAAAGTAAAGGTAATCAAGAAACAATGAGAAAAATCATACAAAGGGATTCTTTCAATTCCAAACAATGAAAAATTCTCCAGGTATGGTCTGCTTGCATCTCTGAGAAGAATAACCACAGCTGAATTTGAGAAGAAACACAACCGGTAATTCGAGCCAGGGATCTCAACAGAAACCAAAATACCCTCTTCATTAGAAAATTCAGAGAATGATAGTTTTAAAGGCCCAGGCTGCCCACCTAGAAATTCATTGGAAGAAGGCCAGAAAAATCACATGCATTTTTCAACCTCTCTAGTTAATCATTATAACTTTTTATTTTTCCCCTCAGAGGTCATAAAAGTTAATGAATGAACAAAATGAATTATATCAAAGCATAATCTAGGTATACAACTGATTTCCATATTTGATACATTTTAGAATTTAAAAAAAAACTGGTCTTGTACTATGTTCAAAATTTACAACAATACAAAGTAAATTGTAATTATTTCCAAAAAGCATATCTGACTAAATATCCTTCTTAAAACTCTTATGTTTCATAGTACTTTTCTAGAGATTGGTACTATAAAATTTTGAAAGGATATTTTGGTTTAGAATCACAAGGAAGTATATTTTGGCTATGATATAAACTTAACTTTTTAATTTTTTTTATTTCATTTACGTGTATGAGAGTTTTGCCTTCATGTATCTGTGTGCACCATCATGTGCTTGGTGCCCATGGAGGTTAGCAAAGGCTATGTGATTCCTTGGAACTGGGGTTACAGACAGCTGTGAACCACAATGTGGATTCTGAGAACTGAACCCAGGTCTTCTGCAAGAGCAGTAAGGGCTCTTAACCACTGAGTCATCTCTTCAGCCCTGAAATATAATCTTAAACATAAAACACTGGCTATAGGGAGAGCAAAGGAAAACAGAGAAGCTCAAGAGTTTGGTATTTAAAGGACTATTATAAATGCTCTGGTTAAAGACTGAAATTCTATTTGATAACTTTAAAATAAATTAATATGATACTTTAATACATTTGCTTATCATCTACTATTTTTTCCCTAAAACTTGAAAGATTGTTGATATCGAAGAATAAATAATGAAAGGATTTTTTTAATTTCTTCTATACATTACTTTACTGAGTGAGTATATGTTATGTGATTGGCAACTGTAGGTAGAAAACAAGGAATGTTAAAATTGGTAGACAACTTGATTGTGAGTATCATCAGAAAATCAAGAGAACAGGTTCATTTTATGATTGTGTTTATACCATTTTGGAAGCCTTCAGCTGTACTGGGCATCCAGTAGGCTACAGAGGCAACATTTGCATTCAATTCTACTAGAACTATACAGACTAGTTTGGGGAAGAAATTTGAGCCCAAGGACAATAAAATGGTTAAAAAAAGGACTAACAAAATAGACCAAATAATTGAGAAAGACAAGATTCAGGAGACAGCTCAGAAGAGAGAGAAAGGGACTCCACAGTGGTAATGGTGACAATACTTTAGCTAGAATTTTTCCACCTCACTGCACAGAAAGGAGAATGAAAATGAGAATGGCTTCAAAACTGTTGCATCTAGAGGCTAGGATAGCATAAAGTCTGAGACTAGTCGATAATATTTTTTGAAGTCAAGAGTTTCTGTGGGTGAAGGAGTGAAGATTTATAGAACTGAAAAGGAAAAATGATGCTGGATTACGGAAGACTTTGACTTTTGATTATGTTTACAGTTTCCAGTGAAGTTTGTTTATTTTTATTTTACAGATGTTGTGCACACAAGCCTGGAGAGTGAGACAGAATCACATTGGAGGCAGTAAAGTTAATGTCAGAACAAGAGGCCAACTCTGGCTCTGGAAGCCTGGCCACCAAGCTGCCTCTCCCAGAAGCAGAATCAGGATTCTAATCAATAGTCTTATGTGAATTTATAAAATATATGAATATTAGTATCTGGGCTTCCTTCTTTCCTTCCCTTCTTCCTTCTTTTCTTTCTTTCTTCCTTCCTTTCTTTCTTTCATTTTTATCAGTACCTTAAAAGGTAAAATTAAAGTCATGGCATGCTCAGCTACTTGGATCCCTTCCTCAGAAATGTTTTTTTCATATCAAAAGGATTTTGTGCCATATTCCTACTTCAAACATTTTAAAAGAAATTTCTACCCTGCTTTAACAAGATGTACTTGAGTAGTCACATTTTAGTTTTATGAGGAATCAATGGATATAAAAGAAACATAAAAGACTCAGCCAAATGCTTGACATCTGACCTCTAATCATTTCTTGGACTCTGCTTTAATACTGTGCCAGCTTTGTAGCACACACTCACACAGTGGGAGGTATCCATAGACTAAATAGTCAACAGGAGAGGACCTCTTTAGTAATCAGTCTCCAAAAATGAAGGTTGGAGGACCAAGCCTGTGTCACATGTCAACTGAGGTCAGAACTACCACAAAAAAGGGGCCAATTCTAAGGCCCAGCACTGGTGACTTGCTTTTCTGCCCCAGTAGGATATTAAAATGAGCCGTAGTGGTGTGCCTTAAACAAATAAAGATGGAACGTGAGTGTCACAAGGTTCATGGTGAGCCAGGAAACAGACATAGCCTTGAAGCTGCTTTCTTGATTGCCTCTCGGTCTCAGAAACCTTGCAGAGCTGTGTGGCCTGGCAGCACCCCTCCTCTGACTTGTTTTGTCTTCCTGAGTTGAGAAAGGGTAGAGAAAGTCTGGAAATCTGACCCGACTCAGGCCAATAAAGGACTTTTGTCTGCGAACCTGACCACAAGCGATTCATTAACATCCCACTGAAAGATGTTTGTCAGGATCCCACCCCCATCTTTAGAGAAATAAACAATTTGAAACAAAACTGAAGTACAAGTGGAATCAATTCCCTCTTCAAAATAGTGCTGTCTACTACATGTAAAGGTATTTATTTCTTCATGACAAAACATTTGTTATAGATTTACTTCCATAGGCATGCCCTTAATTAAATTCACAATTTGTTTTGTCAAAAGCGAAGTAGGGAAGAAAGAAAACTTTCCAAAATGTCTCTAGTGAATCTTGAATTAATAGCTAAATTAGATTAAGAAAAAGAAAAAAAAAAACCCGCACACACTTCATTTATGTGTCTAGTATATGAACAATTACGCCCCTTTCTTAATGTTAGATAGTTGTATTTTCATATATCCCAAAAAAGTTCAAATTAAATTAGTAATTCCACTCTTGATTTTAATTCCTTATTTCTTAATGGTAACTAAAGGTAGATACTAATTTATTTTTAAGTATACATTGAATTTCATCTCTGTAGTATTCTTCCCTAAGAAGCAGTGCTAATGTCTGACCTTTTAATAACTGACTTCAATTTAAATTAGAAAAAAAGCAGTGGCATTAAGCTATATTCACCATTTATTAAAATAACATTTAAACTCAAGGAAAATGCCAGATTCAAAATTTTTGACAGTGAAAATTCATCCTAAGCAACCTTTGTCTCTGCCCTTTGTAAGAAACATGAAAATACCAGAGCCATCTTCTGCGCTGGCACTCTGCAATTCAGTCAGGAGAAAACCAGCTCTCTACCGGAAAGACTCTCACAAGATTTACTTTTTAGTTTCATGAGGAAAACAAAAGCAAAACCATTAGTCTTTTGCATCTCCAGCTTGAGGGGTGAAACAGCATACCAATCCCTTCCTTTCAGGGCTGGGAACTCCAGAAAGGATGTCTTTCATAGGGAAAGAAGGTTCTTAGCACCTGGTGAGGCAGTGATGTGAAATTGTCAGTTTCCGATTTCAACCTGATCTGAGGTTACTCCCTCGCACAACCAGGACTCATCTTCACCTCTGCTTTGATGGCTCCTATTCCTTTCAGATCCTGTGCTTCTGTGGCACTTGGCACAAACGGGACCCAAGCCCTGGGATCTCGGACAGCAGTGTGGCCAAGCCCTTGAGACAAGAGGCTGATTAGCAGAATGCTGCGCTGCTCTAAACACAAGCATTTCCTGGAAACCTGCCCACAGATAGTGTGACTATTTTTAGCAGCTTACCTCCAGGTTAAAGTAGCTATTAGATATCCAGATACCTCCCCCTCCCCGACCCTTTCAGATGCAGTAAAAATAGAACATAAAAGGGTGTAATTGGATGATTACAGCTAAGAACTGTAATCAGGAGCCATAGGGTCCCTCTCTCTCCTGAGTGCTCTGGGACTCAGCCCCAGGAAGGATCTTCACCTTCCAGCTGTTAAAGGCAGGCCTCACAGCAAGGGTGGCAGGCCTCTCTCTGCATATACAGCTCCTCAGAGCAGGCCACACTGGGGTTATCTTCTTCTCACAAATGCCAGGTACTGTAAGTAAGGAGCAAGGAGCTACACATCTGTGTGCAGTCCTCTGTGCCGGGGCCTGTTTAACAGCCGCGTGAAATAGGTGGGCATTATTGTGCCGCAAGAGAGAAGGGGCTGGAGACAAGACCATGGAGAGTAACCTATGAAAGAAGCCAGGTGGCAGAGAAAGTCTTAACGTCACTAACGCAGCACGCCCAGAAAAGTTGAAGCAACACGACCTCGGTGAGAACGCCTGTGTGAACACCTTACACAGGACCTCTGCTGGATGGATGGCCCACTCCTGTTCTCTAAAATGCTTGTCCCTGGTATGATTCCTCATCCCAGGACACAAGAACCTGGAATAGGCTGTTTTCTGAACTCAGATCTCTGACCTCCATCCCTCCACCCCATAGGCCCAGGCATTTGAATGCCTGGTTCCCAGTTGGTGGAACCTTTTGGGATGTGGTTCAGCCTGGGTGAAGAAGTGCTTCACCCAGGGGTGGTCTTTGAGAGTTTATAGCCTCAACCCGCGTCTCTCTGCCTCCTGTTTGTGGTTGTATGTGTGATTACTCAGCTTCTGGCCGCCATCTGCCATGCCTCGCTGACTGAGATGGACTCTCCTGGAACTATAAACTCAAACATTAGCTCTTCCTCCTATAAGTTGCCTTGGTCATGGTGTTTTACCACAGCAACAAAAAAGCAACTAATACGGGCACTAAGCATTGCTTTCCTTTCGCTAATCTTTATCGCGTTTTTCAGGTGCTGCACAAAAGCCCAACATGCTTTCTTTGAAACTCCACGTTTTCTCACTCCTTCTCTGAAGGCCTTCTTTCCTTCTTTCCTACCGCCATTTGCTGACTTCCATTACTGGGCAAGCCGGTTTTGTTGAATACTGACCAAAAAGACGCGAGTTTCTTTCTCTTCATTTCCTTCCTCCCTAACAGCTACAGAGATTTACAGCTTGACTGCTCATCTCTTTTTATCTCATACTCTAATAAATTTGTCTTTGAACTTCCTCTGAATCTGTTCTTAAGTTATTTTCTTAAGGAGACTGAGAATCCGAAAGGGAACCCCAAATTCCCTGGTAACAATTTTCCCATTTTACCCTTGAGCAAGCTCTAATACTACAGGCTAGATGTGTGCATCTCACTTGGATTTATAGGTTGCAAAGTAGCCTCCAGCATGAGAGTAACCGGAGGTTACCTTTAGGGAATGATTAGGGGGTGACAGAGGGACCTTTATGAATGGTTTTACTATACTTGTAAGGAAGACCCCAGGGGAATCATACACCCTTCCCACCTTGGTAGAATATACTTTGAAGGCACCATTTTGAAGCAGAAAACAGGGTTTCATGAGCATGTACATCTTCCAGCATGTTCATTAGGAACTTCTGAGATTCTAGAGCTATAAGAGAGGAAAGTCCTAGTTGCTTAAAAGCCACCTTGTTTATGGTTTTGGGTACAACAGTCCAAATGTTATGATATTTCCTAATCAGCCAGGAACAGTGACTGACCAGGTCACATGGCTAGTAAGCAACAAAGCTGAAGTGGAATGCTCCCCATGTTGTCTTCTTCCATTCTGCTCTTTGTAGCTAGAGTGGCTGGGTAACTTATAAAAAACCAGACATGTCTACAAAAAGAGAACGCATTGCTTATTAATAAAATCACGGTGATAACAAGATTAACCTATAGTGGCCAGCCTGCCTCTCAGTCATGGGAAACAGTATCATTAGACTGATGCTAGCCACTTGCATTATGGATATTTTAGAGAATATAAAGCTGTTTTAATACCAACTTCCTACTAGGTGCGAGATACTGTGCAAGGTGAATACATGCATTATCTCACTCAATGTTCTCAAAAGCCTGTGCTGTAAGTACATACCCTCTCCCATTTACTGATAACAAAATTCAGATACAAAGAAATCAGCTGGCAAACAACTTGTAGTTAGACCCAAGTCTTCTGTCCTCCACCCTGAGTGTGCATCTTCAATAGATGAAGTCATGTGCACTAGGGAGCTAGGAGAGCCACATAGTGATGTGGCTTTATAAATCTTGATTATTGAGGTTTTTTTTTTTCATATTAATCAACAGTGTTGTTTGTCTGAGGTCATTATGTGTGTCTGTGGGAAATAATTTTTCAATGAATGACACAAATAACTCTAGCTTATCCCAAGACTTTGAAAGCTATTGTGTCCTATATTTATGGAATATATTGATATTCCGCTCATCTTCTTCAAGAGCTTGGACATTTATATTATCTCAACCTTTCCGATACCTTCAGCCCTTTAGGCCCCAATGTGTGGCATAGCAGCTGGTCCATGGTAGACACAAATAACTTTGCTGTTCATGTTGTTTGAAGCTGCCAATGGAGCCGCAGAACACTGAGGGAGGGGAGCCGCTGGAGGCAGGTGTGTGGTACAGGTTGGAAAGCTTGATAGCATTTGAACCCAGAAGTAAAGATGATAAAGACTTCAAACAATGATGTAGAAAGACAGCAGGTGTTTCAGATGGGAGAAGACAAAGCAAGGAAGGCAATCAGGCAATGAGAGGAAAACAGAATCAAGTTGTCCTGGAAGCATGCTAGGGGAGGGTTGGATGAGGAAGGCAGAACCACAGTCCTCAGTGCCAGTGGGACTTGTTTCATAAAATAAGTGCAGCCTCTTGACCAGTTCTGCAGAGCAAGGCTGCTGTTTGTGCTATATGAAGGCCATGTACGTAAATCAGCATTTGCCTGTTGAAACTTTAAAGGTAATTATTAGTACATACTAATTTCACAAATTAGTGAGTTTTGTTGTGACATTTCCAGTGGCCAATACTATGCTTTTCTCGTTGCCATCTTGTTGTTGTTGTTGTTCTTTTATGAACCCTCCTTTTTCCTGTTCTACTGGTTCCCTTCTTTAATAGTCTCTCTTCTTTCCATTAATTTTTTCAATTTGCTTTTATTTCACTTTATGCTTTTAGTCTCAAAGAATGGAACTTAGGGCCTTGAACATGCCAAGCAAGTAGTCTACCATGGAGCCATATTCCCCATCCTGACTTTTAATGCTTGGTTTCTGTATATCCTGTGATTATTTCACTTTTATGTCTCAATTGTTTTGCTTAACCAGATGTCCTCCATGCGTTCCTTCTATTTTTCTGAAAATAATATAATTTCATTCCTTTTTTGTAATGTGTGGATAATACCCCATTGTGTATGTGTACTCCGTTTTCTTTATTGACTCATTCGTTTATGGGTATCTTGTTTATCTCCATACCTTGGCTTTGTGAACTGTGCCACAATAAACATGGGGATGCAGCCAAAATCTTTGCATGCTGGCTTCATTTATTTTGCAAGACAACCCAGGAGGGGAATAGCTGGATCATGTGGTAGAGGGACCACTCTATTGATTTCTATAGCAGATGTGTTAATTTAAATCCTTACTATAAAAGAGTATGAAGTTTTCTTCACCTCCCTAACCCCACCAGCATTTGTTATGATCTGATAACCACTATTCTGACTGGAATGAGCTGAAGCCTCACTGTAGTTTTGATTTGTATTTCCCAGGTGGCTAAAAAGATTGAGCAGAAAAATTAATTTTTAATGGCTGTTTGCCTCATTAAGTTTGGTTTCTTTTACCTTTATCCATAACTTGACAAATTTTCAAGCTGTAAAATTTTAGCTTCTAAGATTGTACAAACTTCAGCAAGGGCATTTTCCATGAATGCTTCTAACAGCTAGTGTAAGAATGGGTCCCAGGTGTGAAATGACTGTCTTATACCAATACAGCCGGAAAAGGTTGATGGACAGCTAGCAGCCTTCCACACCGATGTTGCGATTAGGACTTGGGGTGAAGAATGGAGTCTAAGTACCTGAATAAGACCAACTGTTCCCAGGATGACAAAGGTTCTTCAGAAATCACAATTGTCTGCATCACTTCTTAAGATACTTTTTTGAACCAAAATGTTGTTAGCATTTTGACCATAATTTTTTCATATACAAGTTGGACTACAGACAATTTTTGAAAAGATATAATCTTCCTCAGTATTCTTAGGTGGCTGAAACTTACTTGCACAGCAGAAGGGTCTTGAACTTTAAGCAATCCTCCTGCTTCTGCCGCCTTATTGCTGGAATGACAGGCGAGAACCATCATCCTTGGCCCTGTGTTGTCAAATGAATGATTTACTTGTATGGAAATCATCCTTATGGTTAAAGCCTGAAATATGATCATGGCTCTGACAGCAAAGGAAACTAATTTGTAAGTAGGAAAGAAACGCTAACAAAATGGGTGCATAGTATGAGGGTCAGTTGAGGGACCCATGCTCTAGAAAGACACATTTAAAGCTGATGGTACAGGAAGGAGTCAGAATTTATACACACCCAACAGCTGGTTAGTCTAAAAGAAAGTGGACACCCACTCTCTTCTCTTTTCTTTGATAAAATTGTTTAGGTGCCTGACATAGTACTTTGATATACACATACATATTATTATTAGACATGCAAATTCATGTACTTGCAACATCACCAGATGTGCACATTTATGTGTGTGTGTGTATTCATAAAGAACATCTGAAATTTGTCATAGTAAATTTCTAGTATATGATACAGCATTATTGAATATAGGTAAGGGTTCTAGATGCATTCACTCTACACTGACTTTGAATGTTTTGATCAACTTATTGTGGTTTTCTACACTTTTCTGGCTCTTACGATACTAATCTCTGCTTCTGTACTTTTAACAGTTTTAGATTTTACATATTAGAGAGACCATGAACTTTTTAAAAAATATTTCTTTTATATTTTGAGATTTAATATAATTGTATCATGCCTCCCTTCCTTTTCCTACAAACCCTCCCATGTACCCCTCCTTGCTCTTTTTTCCCATACATATAGCATCCTTTCATGCTTTTAACAATACTTAAAGACAGAAAAAAAAAAAAAAGGGCAATTGCTTTCTAAATGAGCTTAGGTAGCTTTTCCAAAGCACTCCAGTGTCTCAGCGCTTGGGGAGAGGAAAGGTTTAGTTTTGTCATACTGCTTGCCACTTGTGGATTTTTGGGGAGCTCTGCTTCACCTCATTACCATCTTCACTTCAAGTAGGGCTTCCTCTCCCTGATAACCCACTAGTGATTAGAGAGAAAAAAACGGAGGTGGAAGTGGACAAGCAGCAAAGGACTTTTCAAGCTTCTGTGTGTTTTTGACCTCTGAAAATTTTTATTTTTAATTTTTATAAATGTTTTTTTTGTTTGATAAATCTCATGTCAAAACTACAAAGCACAATTCTATCTGTAGGCAAGATTGTAGATACTGGAAACTGTTAGTACAAACTATTATAGAGTTCAAGAAATAACTGATATGCTTATAATTAAGTGTGTAATGAAGAAAAGTTACATAAATACAAACTGGCTTCATTAAACAAATATCTCTCAGACTGTTCAAATACATGGCAGTGTACAAAATACTGTTTAATAAAGCAGATTATGAATAATGTACATTCATCAATTGTTTGCATATAAAAACATTTTATTTTTCTGCAAAGTAACACTCATACCCAAATATCAATAAACAAGTCAGAAGTTACAGTATGGCCTGTATCTACATCCTTATGGCCACATCCAAATTATTACAATCTTAGTAGCTTTCAAGTGACCACAAATTTACTGTCTCATGATGTTTGTCAGATAAAGCTTTAGCATGGCACAGTGTGGCTGGATTCTGTTCTCAGTATTTCACGTGTTGGGGTAAGCTGCTGGGTTTTATTTGTTTGTTTGTTTGTTTGTTTGTTTCATTTTAGTTTTCTTTTTCTGCCTCCTAAGAAGGTTACTGAGGCAGAGTCCTGGCAGGAACTGACTAAGTCCTCAAAATAAGTAACTGGAGAGGTTCTTTTTAGTTTACAAAGATGTGAACAAATCTCAGGGTCTCCAAAGAATAATGTGTTGTTTCTCCAGGCTGAATATGGAAGAGAAGAAGAGCAAGGTACTAAGAACCTGGAGTTGGAACTTTGAAAAGGGTCTCTGATAGTATTGTAGATTGGGGTAAAAAGTTGTTACCAATCCATGGGAAGTAGGAAGAGGAATTGAGGGTCTTGAGCCCTTCTTATCACCACCTTTGCTGCTCAATTATTTGTCAACTTGATACAAGCTAGGGTCATCTGGAAGGAGGGAACATCACCTGAGAAAAATGTTTCCATTGGATTAGCCTGTAGGCAAGTTTATGGAACACTTTCTTGATTAATGCCTTATGTGGGCGAGTCTAACTTACTGTGCAGGGTGGGCAGGTGGTCCTGAGTGGTATGCAGAAGTCAGCTGAGCAAGCCATGGAGCACAAGCTAATGAGCATCATTCCACCATTGCCTCTGATTCAGTTCCTGCCTTCAGGTTTCTGACTCAAGTCACTGTCCCGACTTCCCTTCATGGTGAAATAAATCAATCCCTAAGTTGTTTGTGGACATGGTGTTTGTCATGTCACAGCAACAGAAACCAAACCAATTTGCCGCTCTTCTTATCTCTAGTCACAGGGGAAAGCACCTGCTGTCACAGTCATTGCAAGTCAGATTCTTGAGGCAAGAATGAGGTGGGGAAAGGTAGAGAAACCAGGCAAAGCAGAGACATTCAAGACAGTCACCTAAGCCATGTGTCTGGGCTGTGTCAGACCCATAGGTTCTGTGACTCATTGAGTCTGTGTCTTCCTCATGTGACTTCACAAAGGAAGTCAGCCAGCATTTAGTCACAGCCTTCTCTGGTTATGTGCTGGTGTTCAGGTGTATGTCTGTCTTTCCTGCTATCTTACAGCCCTCTGAGAGCAAGAGCTATCTTATCCACTTCTGTAGTCATACTTTGGGGGTGCTTAGTCCAAAGCGAGTGATTATCAAATGTTTGTGCAATTTACATCTATGTACTCAATGGTATACAATTAATTATCAAAAGCCCTAGAAAAACACTGTGTAATGGGGAAATACTCAAGCACAAAGTTCTCTTCCTGCTCTTAGACATGTTCTGTGCCCTAGGGACTGATGGGAGCACGTTTACTTAGCCTAGCTGCTCCCAAACTCCTGACCCCAAAAGTAATTTCTGACTTTCCATTTTCCATTATAATTAGAGGTCATGAATTTCAGGTAGGACTCACCACCTATTCTCTGCAGGGAACACTCAGACTTTTCCACAAAAGAGGAGCGGCCAATACAGGACGAAGGACACAGCTCGGAGCTATGAGCGTTCCCAGAGCAGTTGGCTGCCTGTGGCGGTCGGTGGCCTTGGGCTGAGATGTGAAGCTTTGCCTCCATGCCATCATCACGTGGGGTCTTGACTGCCAAGCAGAGGCCCGGGTGTGCTTAGTTTATGGAAAAACTGTTATATTTTACTTTTTGACATTTTCAAAGCCCTAGGTAACGATGCATGCGGTCAGTGTGATTGATGATAATTGTTCGGGTTCCCATAGAATCACAAGCTGAGGAGTCACAGGCACTGCCAGTCTGGGGGAAAAAATGTAAATGTCATAATTTGGTTAATTGGTTTAGCATGCATTTCTTCCACATGTCTGCAAGCAAATGTAATTGAGGGCTGTGGTTTCTGGGACATGGCCAGCCAAACAATGTGACTAACAACTGAGGAAAATATCCTAAGTTGTCACATGGTAGAAGATCTTTTATCTTTTTATTTACCTCTCTTGAAAAAAAAATGAAGGATTCCCTCCCTCCTTGTTTTCAGTATTTAAGTATTTTACTGAAGTATGAAAAAAGAATTATACAAAAAGAACCACTGGATTACCCAATTTTAAAAACCAACATAAAATGCATTTTTAAGTCATATGGCTGGAGCATTCCATCCCAGAGTTTCCTGTTTCAAAATTGGATTTGCAAAAAGAGAACAGTCCTTGCAATTCTTTAAACTATTTGATGATAACAAGGGTCGTTCACAAGCAAACCCGTACCAGGAAATTCAAATCCTAGTTTGAAATCATGATTTGCCCTCACCTTATGCTCTAGAACATAACTCTACTCAGAACTCCTGTGACCAGCGGATGATGTGACCCTACTGGTCTCATATGCCATTTCTTAATGTCACGACAGAAATTTCGTGATGTCAAGATGCCAGCCTCCTCCCAGCCCCCACCGCCCTCTCATAAGGATCCCTTTGCCCTGGGAACAAAGTAGAAAGCTGCCCCAACTCAGGACTCCTGGATTTTCCTGGCCTGAAGATGCTGTTCTGTTTCCTGGTGTGAATTGCACACAACTCCATCTTTGAGCAGGGAACACTGGCAACTAGAACCTACTGCTGGTTTCAAAGCTCTTCTCCTGTTTTTCCGTATTCTGCTTGTTTCTCTCTCATTGTATAGAAGGCTCACAGATACTTTTGCCATGCTGCAGACTAAGAGTCTATGTATGTAAACAAAACTGGTTATCTGTGGGCTCAGCAGTTTGGAAGAAGGTGCTGCTGAGCTGTTTTGACTCTGTCTCATTGCTTCCTGGGTCTTGTTTTCTATCCCAAGAGCAGGCAACCAAGCCACAGAAGCTCAAGAAAAGTCTGTTCCAACAATGGCTGGAGGAAAGTTTCCATAGTGTTACTGGGAGTAAAGCCAGAACCACCCCCTAAAACTAAATCAGATTTCAGAAAACAGAGAAAGGAAGGAAGGCTAGGACAGGGCTCCCAGATTTGGGGGGAATTGGATAAGAGCTTTGAATGGTGAGAAAGGTTATCCAAATATCTGCTTATACTAAAGAATAATCATTTTCTTCTTGAAAAGGGAATTGTAAAATTTACATTATGTCCCAAAGGCAGCAAAACTATTTTGAGACATTATTGTCAAAAAAGTAGCTGAGTGTTGAGGATAAAGCTTGGTGGTTGAGTGCCTGCCTCGCATTTATGAAACCATGGGTTTAACCCCCAGTACCATTAAACACATTGAAAAACAAGGCAGTTTTAATTAACTGATTGATCAACCAGCTTAACAATCCAAAAGAGAAAAAAAATAAAGGATAGAGTGGAGTAAGAAGCAATGCAAGGGGAAGAAATAAGAAAACAGAGAGACACTTTATCCACTTTAGACATAACTTGGTGAAAGTGGTGTCTGGGGATAGCATCTGTCCTAGATAATACACTTTTGTTCTAAACACTGAGAAAGTGAAGACAGTGAAGTTAAGCAAGAATGAAACACAGTCACTTAGCTAGCAAGTATCCCAATCGGCTTTGGGATACCGTTTCTAACTCCATAAACAAACTCTCTTTTGGTTGCTCCGGTGTGTGTATATATGTACTTTTTCAGTCAGCAGGATAGCACTCAAAAATATTTGGATAATGTAATTATGGGTGATTCGGAACTTTTTTCTTATCTATATTTTGTGAATACTTACAATGAACATATCTTAATTGTATAAGAACATGAGCAGTCCTGATGAAACCTGACAAGCTAGGGTCAGATGGAAGGGGAGAAAGACCTACCCTATCAGTGGACTTAGAGAGGGGCAGGGAAGAGAAGAGGGAGGGAGGGTGGGATTGGGAGGGAGTGAGGGAGGAGGCTACAGCTGGGATACAAAATAAATAAACTGTAATTAATATAAAAAATAAAAATTCATTTTTTAAAAAAGAATATGAGCAATAATTTAAATGACTTTCATAGCACCATGAAATCATGTATAGTATCATTACATACCATAGGAACAACTTCATTGCTGCTGGACAAAGGGCACCAGATAAGGGCTGTGAGCAACAGACTGAGAGGGACTTGATATTAATTTATAATGTCCACTTTCATTGTACTGAAAATTGACTTGTTCATAGTAACTATTGAGATAACCTGATATAATCAATGAATAAATCCTAATAGAGGCTGATTTCCATGTTAAACCATTCATAATATGCATTCAACTAAGTGTCTTTATTCATTTAAAGTACCGGATTGACACCCATCACAATCTCTTCTGCTCATCTCCACAGATACAGGGCGATTTCCACTTCAAAAATCTTTGGTCGTAAAAGAACACGTGCTAAAGGCTGTGGCCAGGGTGTGGCATTGTTGGAAGGCAATGGAGGTCACTGTGAGCAATGATGCCTTAGGGAAGGAGGTCCAGCCATTAGCGGTTCAGCCCCTTCCTTCCCCCTCTTTTTTTTCTCTCTGTTTGCAGTGACATAAGCAGCTACTTCTGCAGTGTGCTCCTGCCATGATGTTTTCCCTCACCACAAGGCCTGAAGATAGCAGGGCCAAAGGACAGGGATTGAAGCTCTGAAACCGAACCTAAATCTTTCCTCCTCATAATGTGATCTCCTCAGCCATTTTGTGATGGTGGTAGAAAGCTGACTGACAGTTGTCCAGGTAAGAGTACATTTTCAGGTACCATGTTAGCCACAAGTGTTTAAAGATGTTGGGGGGGGGGAAACTCTTATTTTTCTCTCAGTTATCTTTTCACATATTCTCTTGATGCTGTGCAATTCTCTTTCAGACAAGAGTCTTCATTCATCTTTATTTGTAAAGGATCTAAAAATGAATAAACACCTTCTCCTCCCATATCCCAAGTATAGGATGCTCCCTCAAAGACGGTCTCTTGGCTTGTCTTTAGCCATATTTCCCAAAGGACAGCTGAAGGAATGACCTCCCGAATGGCTGCAGACATTCAAGGTTTTTCCATGCCTCAGGCCAAAAACTGAAAAACGATACCACTTGGATGTCATTTTCTTTGCCCCATTCAGTATTGCTTCCTCTTCACTGCTAAAGAGCATTCTCAGTTTCCATCAAGGGGTAGTAAAAGTCACTGTTCTATGTCTGTGCTTCTGGGTGTCATCATCGATTTAGAACAGAAAAGGGCAAAACCTTACTTGGAAATGTCTTCCAAAATAGTAGTATAAAAAGGCAAAAAAAAAAAAAAAAAAAGAAGAAGAAGAAGAAGAAGAAGAAGAAGAAGAAGAAGAAGAAGAAGAGGAAGAAGAAAAAGAAGAATTAAATAAAACTATTGAATACTTTTTAATGTATCTACCTAATGATAAAAATATTTGTGGAAGGCGAGGAATTGGTTGTGGACCTTAAGGATCACACCAGTGCCTTCTTGCCAGCTTTCACGTAGTTTTGCCCACATTCCCAGTTGATCAGACTTGGTTATGCTGACTCATTCATATTCACTGCATGAGTCTGACTCTTAATCTCTAATTCCAGTTTTTTCTTTGGGAATCTGCTTTTTCTGCTGTCATAAAGACTGTTTAGGAGAGATCAGAAGCAGAACCACTAGAGATGGGCCATTTCAAGAGCAGTCTCAGAACGCGGGGAGCAACCAGAAAAACAGAAAGTTCTTTGCAACTTAAGGGCTAAATTTTTGCTCGCTTTCCAAACAGTGCTAGATAAAACCATCTTGACTTCTGTGGCTGTAGCCCTTTCTTGCCTGGATATATGGGAGCACCATTCTCTTTCTAGTCATATGGTGGTTCTCAGGAAGAATAGTGTTATTAGTTCTTAGGGTTTGTTATAATTAGGCTATGGTTAAAACTAAAACGTTATCCCAAGGCTCAGGTTTGGATTGTGTAAGGAGGCAACAGGGTCTTTGAGAAGCAGGTTATGTTGGGTAGCTCATCAGTTTACACCCTTATTAGGGATCAATGTAGTTCCTATAGGACCTTGAGTAAGTACTTGCAGTGTTGTTGGTTCAAGAACAGTAGAAAGAGGCTGGCTCTCTGCTCTGGCTTCCCAGCTTACCATATAGTTTCTTATTCATAATCACCCCTTCCACTTATAGTACCACCATCATGATGTCACAGAGTCAGTGAAGAGCCTTACTGACCTGATGCCATGCTGTTTGGGCTTTTAGCCTCCAAAATGGTGGACTAATGAAATCTCCTTTCTTCATAACTATCCAGCCTCAAATATTGCATTACAGTAAAATGAGACAGGTAAATAAAGAATTCATATTATCATACTTAATAATAACTCTAGAATAAATTTCAGTTCATTAATTGAGGTTTCAAACATGTTAAAATCTAAAAATGTACATACACATGCTTGTATATCAAATTATGCAACTATATGTTTTAGTAATGTTTCTAACAACTAACAAATCACACTGATTGTTATTCGTGTTACTGTTTTCATGTTTAGAAAGGAAGTTCTTTTTAGAACCGAGGAACTGGCAAATACAATGATTCATCTTTTCTTTCTTCCACTACCCAAAACAAAAATAAAATAAAACAAATCCTACAAGAAATCAAGTTTTGATCACAGAGCTGCAAGATGCTTGGAGACCTCTAGTTATAATTATTTCAACCTGTCATTAAGTAAATAGTCTCAGTTATGTTTCTAGAACTATATTCTCATTTATTTTTTACTTTCATTTTTACTATTAAGTTCTTTTAAATTCTTTATGGACAGAGATGAAACAGAACTAAACTTTAGGACAGACAGACATACCAACTAGCCATTTTTCCAACCCCCATTTTTTGTATTTGGGGCTTTTCTAAATTAGGTTGAATGAAAACTATTCATGAGTTTTCTTCTGGTCAGGTGAGAGATAGATACTACAAACTTCATTGTAAAATATATCTTAAATTTAAAGAAAACTGTTAGAAACCATATTCTGTTCTTCAAAGTGATCAGTAAATCAAATCATCTACCTAAATATTTAACTGAGAATTATCTTTACTACTAGGCAAATGTATATATTCCCTCTAACTTACATACATATAATGTAAACTTTCTATCTAATGTATCATATGTAAAACAGATGCATATATGTGTACGCATATAGTATGAGCATATCTTATGTTGAAATCTATGAATGCATAAAGTTTAAGCAGATCATGTGCTGGAATATAATCAGAGCTTTGGAGTCATTCCAGGTCGTCAAGTATCATAAGCACTGGAAAGGAAATCATCCCCTGAACTTTCACATTCTGGTTTCAATTCTAGGCAGTCAGAGATAGGAAACGCTAAGCCAACATACATACAGCATGTTATCGTCTGGTTAAAGTAAACAAGTGAAACTGTGCTGTCCAAATAGATATAGATTCTTACTCTAATTGTCTTGCTGCCAATTAGACATGAAATTGGCTGGTTCTCATGTGTCCCATGCACATAAACGTTAGCTTCCTTTAGCAGCTTCCAATTCCCTTTCAGTGTTAAGTTTCTGACTATTTATAGAAACTCAGTGAAGAAGACATTAGGGATAGATAATTCATCATATTTCTTCCAAAGCATAAATTTATGAAATGAGGAAGAGCTGATGACTGAATGCTACTAACAAAACCAAAACACTGCACAATTGAACCTTGTCTCCCATCACAGGAAGTCAAGGGAGGAATCTCATTAACAGTGGTGAAGAACAAAGCAGTTTCTTTGAGAATATTAACATTTAACCTTCTCCACACAGTTTTTCTGTTTGTTTTGTTTCTAATCAGGAAGACAGTCATCAAAACCCAAAACTGTGAAATGAATGGAATAGATAACACGTTTGTGACATATTACATATTCTGAAAAAGACTTATTTCAGAAATGGCTTTATGGGCATAATGAATAAATTTCAATTGAAATAAATTGAGGATGTAAAGAAATTTGAAAGTAATTGTAGGTGTCGTTAGCCATTTGAAAACAAGATCAAACCAGTGAGATGACTGGGAAAACAAGATGGTGCAGGACCTCCATGTTGATGCTCTGTTCTCATTCAGCTCACAGAGGACCAATGAACCAGAAATGATAGTCTACCTATTCCTCACCCTTCCCAAACCCTGAATACTCATTTCATCACCTGATTGCTTGGATTAACAAACCAATACTAATGAAAAACATTGCAACATTATTATTTATAAGAGATTTTGTGCATGCATGCGTGTGTGCTAATGACTGACTCTCCTTTGACTCTCCTGTGAAGTCCATCTACGATCTCCGTATTTTCCCCTCTATCAAAGTATATAGTTTTACATTTGACCCACAAGAATGTCTTTTAAGGGAGAAGAGTGACAGAATGGTGAAGGTATTGCTAGGAGAAGACAGAATGCCCAATGTTCATCTTTAAATTAGATAAGGCATATTCCAGGGTTGCCATTTAGAATATGATTTTGATAGTGCATTTTCCAAATGTTCCCCATGGAAGGAACTGTAGACTCTTTACTTAGCAAAAATCATTTCTTGCTCCTGAATTATTGACCATCTATGCCGGCAGGGATTCTCATTCCAGATATGTTCACTGTTTATCTGTTGGAAAGCTTTTTGACATGCGAGCCTGAAACTAGGCAGTAGAGAACTCAAGAGAATATTACCAGACTCTTATCATTCATGAGCTGAAGGACCAGTTTACATTTGCTAAGGCACCTCTCTTCCCAGATCTAAAGCAAGCCATTTTGCCAATTGACAAGATAGGAAATACCCAAATAACAGACAGATTGGGACTGACCTTTGTAACTCTCAGGAGCATAGTTATGAGGCTGTTGCTTTACACCCCCAACACGCTTCATGTTGAATAGTTTCAATTTAAAAGGTAAGTGAAGTATTTCTGGGTTGGAGGAAACTGTTAAATATCCTTAAGTTGTTAGTGGCTACGGCAACATTTGAAGAAGCAGAAGTTTAAGGAAGGATTCAAGCAAACTTCCATAGTGATTCAAGGATCTCATTGGGATGAGATACAACATTGTCTTCTAAAAACCAACTAACAAAAACCAAGAAGGAATATTAGGACAAAAATGTTGGGAAATTTATATTTATTTATGATTTATATATGTTCAATGCCCTTTGTTAGACACCTGCAGGGCCTGTTGGCAGATCAAGCTCAGAAGTTTTTTTCCTGAGATTCATTTGATAAATGCGAATGGCTTTAATCCCAGGAAGTATGGAATAAGGAGGAGTTGTTGGTGAGAAACTCACTGTCAAGGTTGGGTGCAAGGCAAGGAGGGACCTTCGGGAAATACTGGACAAACAGACTATGGACTTTGGAGAGAGTAATGGAAGAGGGGATAAAAATAAAGTGCATTCTCAGAAGGAAGGGCTTTATAGACAGACACAGAAACCAGAGGCCAGAAAATTGAGGCTCAACAGAATAAAGAGGTTGGGTGTTTCTTATTCTTTCCTTTTGTTCTTTATCAACTAGAACACTTTGAGTGTGACTGAAAGATCAAGTTCAAAAGATGAGCTGCAGTGAGAACCAAGGTCGCATCAGAAGTTGGGCCGAAGCATTTGTTGGTTAGTTTGAACAGAAATTCTTTCTAACAGGAAATGCTGCTTCTGAATCAGGAAATGCATGGTGCTGACCTGTAGAGTAGGAATTATAATGTGAGGGCAATATGGTAGTCATCCTCAGTCTTTCTCACGGGCCTGCTGAGAAACCTCCCAGGACATGTCTCCCTAATTGCTATCTCTGAGTTTGCCTCATGAAGTTTTATTTTATGTTATCACTTATTTATTTGTTTATTTATTTAGTGTGTGTGTGTGTGTGTGTGTGTGTGAGAGAGAGAGAGAGAGAGAGAGAGAGAGGGAGAATGCACATGCATACGTTCATGCATATGTGTGTACCCATATGTGCTTTTTTGAGTTTCTGGACATAAAAGGAAAATTTGGGGTATTTCTTTCTACCTTGTGAGTTCTGGGATGCTTCTGTCCACTGAGCCATCTTGTCAGTCTATGACATTAATATAAATTAATGATGTTAGCTTGCAGGTGATTCCACTAGGCTCCTCTCAGGGACCTGGCACAGCTATGTCATCACCTGCCAACATCATCTGCTGCCACTGCCAGGTGCGCCAAGCGTGTGCTGCATATAAGAGGACTTCCTGTCACACCAACTCCCTCTCTCCTACACTCACTCTGTTCCTGGTAGTCTCTCTCTCCTCCTTTCTGTCCTTCTCTCGCCCCCTTCTCTGCCTTCCTGCCTCTGCTTCCATCCACATGTCCACTTGTCTGCCTCAACCCCTTCTCCAGGCCCTCACTCCTTTCCCTTCCTCCAACAAACCTCCTTATACTAGATCTGCTGCATGGCATAATTTCTCAGGGCACACCTTGTCATAGGCCTGCGATAGAGCCCCTTTGCCACATTATATTTCATAACAAATACTATTTGTTTATGTGTTATCTATCTATCTATCTATCTATCTATCTATCTATCTATCTATCATTTATCTGCTTTATCCATATTTTTGTTTGTTTTGGCTTTTACAAAACCTGTTTGCTTAGAAAGACATCACCTCTATGGAGAATTCATAAGATAAAGAGTTGGTAAAATGGGGAGAAGGGGTAAGAGAGTTAAGTGCACCCAGGATTCATCAGGACAATGCTCATCCTAGTCTCTAGGCCTTCATTCCTAGGCCAGCAAACTGTAGCTGTAATCCTGAAATTTGCTTGAGGCATTCTTTATTTTCTAGGCTTGCTATATCCTATGGGAGAGTAAGGAATCCAGGTGGAAGAGTTAAAGGCTCCTGGGGAACAAGCCACAGAGAAGTGCCTTTATTCCCTTGCCCCTTAGTTGGAAATTCTGAGGAGTGTTTTCAACAGTGTATCCCAAGAAAGACTGAGCTCTGCTCACGTGGAAGTACTTAGCTTAACAACAAGCCCTTCATTCTTATCCTCTAGTGCCATTGCCTTCCTTTCTCTTGTTTTCTTGTGGACATGTCCTGGGAGCATCTCCCAGACAATCCGAGGCATTTCCTCCTTATCTCAGACTGGCTTGTGCAAGTGATTGCTAACTTCCGATGCTTAGATTCTTTTTCTATTTTTTAAAGAGTGGAGGTCTTACTCTAAGCTGGGAGTCTGCAGTTGTTGTTGTTGTGTTGTGTTTTGTTTTTTTTTTTTCCAATGGGAATATTTTCCAATTTCTGGAGACCTTTTAGTTGGTCACAGAGGGTGGAGGGGAGGTCCTGCCTGCATTGATTGGGCAGAGTCCAGAACTAATGCTAAACACCTGCAGCGAGCAAGGTCATTTCACACAGAAATTATTTGGCCCCAAATAGCTGAGGTTAAGAAACTTTCCTTTAACCTGGAGAGGACAGGAGTTCCACAAGGACCAAATATATCTGGGCACAAGGGTCTTTTATGAGACTGTTTCTCCAAACAAGGACCATGTATGGATGCAACCTAGCGCCCCTGCTCAGATGTAGCCCTTGATAGCTCAGTACCAAGTGGGTACCCTAATAAGCGGAACAGGGACTGTTTCTGACATGAACTCGATGGCGGGCTCTTTGACCTCCCCCCCCTTCCCCAGGGAGAAGCAGCTTTGCTAGGCCACAGAGGAGGACTTTGCAGCCAGTCCTGAAGACACCTGATAAACCAGTATCAGATGTAAGGGGAGGAGGTTCTCCCTTATCAGTGGACTTGGAAACGAGCAGGGAGGAGATGAGGGTGGGAGGGTGGGATTGGGAGGGAAAGAGGGAGTGGGATACAGCTGGGATACAAAGTTAACAAACTGTAACTAGTATTAAAAAAATAAAAATTAAAAAAAAAAACTTTCCTTTAGATTTACCCACTTTTGAGAACAAGTTTTATACACTTTTATTTTCTTATCCCTGAAATGTAACATAAGGCAAAATTATACATTTAAAATATTAAATGGTAAGTCACTGAAATATAAAGATGAGAAATATAGTCTTGAAACTTTTAGTTTATCAGAAAATAATACATTTTTTTTTTTTAAATTTCAAAAGTGATTATCTAACACATCTGCCTGAGCATCCCTCAGGTCTCCAGTCAGTGGAGCTCACTGGAGGGGATCTGCTACATCTTGTTTCCATCATTGGCAGAGATTTTCTACTTTCTTATCTCCTTTCATTTCCTTTAGTGTGCTTGAACCCTGAGTAGCTGCTGAGATAAAGCCATCCAACATTATTAAGTGCTTGGCGAGTATTTAGCATAGGAGCACATTTTCACAAAGGTGACTTTCCAAGTCTGGAACCCAATGAAAAGCTGCATTCTGTTAGAACCAGAGGCTCTGCTATCATCCCCCCGCACCCAGCATAATGAACAGTAGGTTGCCGGCATATTTAGACCATTTTTACTGAGGAGAATCAACATTTATTGCCAACTGTGAAAGGGCAGATTTAATGACTGATGGGAAAATTGCACAGCTTTGTCAGCGTCACGTAAATAACAATTCATCAAAGAAACATGTGTTGATGAGTTCAGTCTGGTTTGAATTTAAAGCAAAGCGAATTCCTGGGAAACAGCTGAAGAACCTGAGCTTCATTAAAACATCTCCAGGATATTATGCAAGCATATAAACCGCCTTTCCCAGGGCATGCAAAGAATCTTATCAAAAACAGCAAGAATATTCATGCCCAGGGAACAATAAAGGCTGACTCTGCTCACTCGGAGAAAAATACATAGAGGTGCTGAAGAATGTCTGGTACATTCTCCAGAAGCCCAAATGAGCTTGCTTTTCCAACTAAGGGATCATGAGTATGTACCAGGCACTAAGAAGAGTGGAAAGGGCTGGCTGACCACCTCCCTCTGATAGTCATTGTACCCAAGAGAATAGAAGGTTGTATTTTCTCTAGTAAGCATTCCACTCAGGGGCCAGCCCAGTCCTATGGCCCTCTGTGCTGCCAGTGAATCGACAGGGTGTGACATACCAGCTTTTGTGTCTGGTAGCCAGGTGTCTTGGTGTGGGTGAGACAGGAGCTAACAGAATTGACACATGGGGATATTACTCCCAGATGCTCCCCAAAGGGAAAGAACAGTTTCCATTCACTATCCTGTCTTTTCAAAGTGAGTCCCAAGGCATATGCGCTGAGATTAGTTAGCTCCCTGAGAAGAAGCAGTGCATCATGGGTTTGGCTTTGCCAGGAAAAATAAGCATTTCTAATGGGCTCTGTTTTATTCCTCAGCCAAAATCAGTGGCCTGTGTCAGGAGGTCATCCAAGGCAAATTAAAGAAGAAATCTTGATGTCAGGGAGATAAGAAAGAAAAGAGCACAGTGAGGACATATGGAGTTGATTTGGAACTGGGGAGAAATCTGAGTAGGCTGAGCAATGTCACAGTTAGCTGCGTCCCCTGTCAGAAAAGCTGGTGTGGAAAACACAACCAGAAGTTAGTTTTCCTGATGTCAGGCCATGGCATCATGGCCTTACAAGTCTCCACCTTTTCTACATCGAATAAAAATATGCATCAATCAGGCTATTTTGAGTCTCATATTTAGGGCATTTTGGAACTCAGTTGAGTTGACTGTAAAAGCTTTTACCAGTTCATCAGATCTACTGATTTCTCTTCCTTCTCCACTTTTTCTAAACTGGAGAATGTAACTGCTGTTGTCATAAACGACTTTATGTTCATATGTTTTCTAGATTCGTGAAAATGGTAGACATGATATGCTGACTGGCATTACCATAACTAAATCTATGTGGATAATCAGCGATGAGGAAAAGGCCAGAGGAGATTCTGCACAGTTACATTGCACTATTCACTTCAGGCATCTGAACCCAAGGTATGGTTCCATGAGACAATGTTCTTCATCCCTTACTTAGTGCCTAGTTGATACGTCTGACTTATTTCTTGTCATGATTTAATTAAAAAATAGGATTTTTTATGTTAGTACTATATTTGGGTCATTACCCTCACTCTACAGTCTATCTTCTGTGTTTCTACAGCTTTCTCTCTCAAATTCATGACCTCTTTTCCTTAGTTATTATTTCTCTCTCTCTCTCTCTCTCTCTCTCTCTCTCTCTCTCTCTCATACACACGCACTATAACCTATTGAGCCCATTTAATGTTTCTCATATTTATATATTTTTAGGGGTGACCACTTGCTGTTAGAAAACCAATTAGGGGTTCATCCCTGGGGAAGATGAATTTTCCTACTCTTAGCAGTCATTAATTGCTCTTCAATCTCACAATCTCACAATTGCTTTGTGAGATTTCCCATGTCCGCATTGCCATGTCAACCGGTCTTGTCACGTGTTCAGGTGTTTATTATTGAGATTTCATGGGTCCAGATTCCCTCTCAGATATAGACGGCACAACCTCCTGACAATCATCCTGGTCATCTGGTTCTTACAATCTTTCTGCTTCCTCTTCTATGATTCACCAAGCCTTAGGTGTAGGGCTTATGTTAACTATTAATTGACGTGGGTTGGAAACTTCTTGGTAAGTTGTTTTATGTATTGTGACTGGTTGTGGCTTTCTGTCAGTTGCATGAATTTTTTTTTTTTAATGTGGGCTGAGAGCTATACTCATATGTGGGCATATGAACAGGTATTTAGAAAGGAGCTAGAAATACTTGTTTAATGAAATGGTAGTACTAGTTACCTTCGAAATTGAGCATGAGTTCCCTCTTATTGTGTGGTCCTTAAGTCCAAGTAGATGGTTGCTGGTTACCACTATTACATATTTGGGATAATTTGTACATTGGGCATTGTAGTGGGTCACTGGCTTTACAGATGCGTAGAAGTATTGATTGTTTTTCTCCTTTGGCAGAGTGCATAACACCTTCTATGCTATGAGTTAATCCTCAGAAAGGAAGCTTCTATATCAGTTCTAGCTTGATTTCTCCAAGTCCTGTATTAGAAGTATGTGGTGTCTTCAGCCATAACTTACATTCAAATTCTGGGAGGCTACCAAGAAAAATGGTAGTAGCTTATATTATTTTGGGACTCTTTTGACCACAGCTCAAAAGAACTTTCTAACATTTGATACCAGATTCTTTGTTAGATAATCTTATGGCTCCTAGGAGAGGCATTATCACTTTAAATGATAGAACATTACTCAAATATAAAAGTACACACACACATATGTACGGAATGTATATATAAGTAATTTATACATTATGTACATACAAGTAATATATATAAGTAGTATATATAAGTAATACATGTTTATATAAATATGTAATTTTAGGTAAACATACAATGATTCCCTGTGGCTTTTCCGAACATCTTAAACACATTTTTTATTTTTCTATCTCCTTCTATATTACCTTACCTACTTCAGTTAAAGTGCTCTTATGTTTTCCCCCAATGTAGCATTGGTATCCTGTTCTTTCTCTCTTTAGAGTCTCTTCTGCCCTCCCACCTACGGACCCCCTTGGCTTTCCCCATGTCTATGTTACTCTAAGTTATATACTTACATCTAAAAATATAATTTGATTTTATTCCTCATTGTATGAAGGGAAATTATTGCTTATGGAGCAATAGTTTGACAGATTGGTTTGGGTTTTTTCATTTTCTATTTTTATTTTTATTAAATTAATTAATTTACTGTGTATTTATGTTTGAGTGTGTCATACTAAATGTATAGAGGTTAGAGGAAAACTTATAGAAGTTTGCTTTCTTATTCACTATACGGGTCCCAGGGATTGAAATCAAGATGTCAGTTTTGGTTGTAATCACCCTTATCCATGGAGCCATCTTATCAAGCCTTTTTTTTTTTTTAAATTTGCCCATCTTTTCTTACTAATTACTTCTCTAATGCAGAGAAAACAATAATTATTTTATTTAAAAAATTGCTCATTCTCATTAAGATAGGCTACAACAATTTTGATAATATTTTAATTATACTAAATTCATCCTTTTGTTATATACATGCACACGTAAATGTATATATCACAATAGTGGCACTCATATCTTGATGGTAACCAACAGCCATCTAGTGGGACTTAAGGCCTGCTCAACAGAAGAGAAATGGTGTCTGGTAATATAAGCCTAGCCAACTACCCAGGACTAATGGGGCCATGGATCTTGGAGATATTAAACCAATATAATTCCTAAGTGCATTCTAATTGCTTAACCTCATACTGACAGATTAATGTAGCTCCCAAGCCTCACCAAAGAAGCTTGTTTTTGCAATAAAAGCATATATTACAGAAACCACAACTTGTAAAACTGCAGAGAACAAGTGAAAATGGGTACCCAGCCTCATCCCTAGAACCTAAGGCTTAGGAAACATCATAGAGAAGTGTGCAGGAAGACTGGAATATCAAAAGATTAAATATGTGCTGTGAGATTGTATCTCCTAGAACTCATGGGGAAACTTCATCCGTAATACCTCAACAGTATGGTTGCCAGATCAAGATCTGACCAAGAACAACATTAATAGAAATGCTAACATGGAAGGGGAAAATCTTATGGGGTTCCTGTTCAGACAAAGAACTGTAAGCAGTTAAGGGATGCTGAGAATGAGAACAATTCATCTACCACCAGGGAAGAGCCCCCAGTTGGTTATCTAATAACAAATGGTCAGCTCATGTACATGCAGACAACACGGAGGAGACTCAGCAAGGTCTGCGTAGCTGCACACATACATACATATATATATACACACACACACATAAATATATATATTATATATAATTATATATTAAATATTTTATCTATACTTTATATACATTAAATATATATAAATTAAATAGGAGGGATTTAAGATGGATAAGCATGACAAGAGTTTGAAGAAAGAAAAAGAATGGAGAGTAATGGTGTAATTATATTGTACTAAAAAGAATATACTTAAGTCCTTAGATATAAACACGTACAATTAATTTAACCCAAGAAATTACAGTTTTCTAAGTTCATATACTAAATATTTTGCTCTACGAAAGGGGGAAAAGGTATTTGTAATTCTTTTTAAAATGAAATGTAATGGTTTAACTTTGCCCATATTTATATCTTACATGGATGATAAGCCATTTTCTCTTATTTTAACTGTCATTAAACTTGGGTCTATTTTTCACTTACGATTTTTAGTTCTAAGTACACTCTTTCTTGTCTTGTTTTCTAGAATGCAGCTGAACACTGTGAAAATTTCTCTTCTTCTACCTGGCAGGAAGTGAGCCACTGTCAACAGAGGGCAGTAAAGGGAACCGGGAAGTGTATAGAGAAAGAGCCTTCCTTTCCTAATCTGGCTCTTCCAGGTTTAATTCAGCTTCAGCCTGGCCTATTGTGGAGAGAGCAGTAGGCAGCAATCCTGAGCTAGGCTTCCGTATCTGGGGAGCATCTCAGAGAACAGTACTAGGCCAAAACAGTTAGTACTTCGAGAATGGATCTATCTTTCTGAAGCCATCCAGGTATCTGTCTCAGGGAGACCCTGTCCAAAATGTCCTCAGTATTCAGTTCTTTTATTCTCTTTCCATCAGCTGAATTGGAATAGCTGTTCTGTTCATTGCATTTTGTTTTGTTCTTGAGGAAGGGTTTATTGTTGTTGTTATCTTTGTTATCTGCTTAAAATTCTCTTTTAATCCTTTCAATAATCTTTTACTAGCTAAAATTCTTTATATTTTCCTTCTTAAAATTATGATAATATTTTTATCTCTTGAGATTATCTTGATTAATAAAAAAAATCACATAAATATTTTAGAATATGGATATTTAACTCACCTAAATCATTCTTCAATTCAGAATTCTGTAAGGGAGGAACTACTTTTGCATTTATCTTTTAAAATTCAGATTTCATATAATACTCCATAGTTAGTTTTTTTTTCTTACTGACAATGATGAACTGTGGGCATGCAAGCTCATTGTTCAGTAGAAAAGAAAGATGTGAATCTATAAGGCAAAACAAAGCAGGTTGTGATGACTTCAGAGATGTGTGTGTTTCTGTGCATGAGATGGAAGATGGAGGCAATGAAAAGTGCAGAATGATTCTGAGATGGTAGACAGGCACCACATCAGAAAGGGATTTGCATGTCACTACAAAAGTTTAAAGCTGGGGCCTGGAGAGGTGGCTCAGTTGTTAAAAGCACTGTCTTTTCTTCCAGGGGTCCTGAGTTCAATTCCCATCAACCACATGGTGGCTCAACCATCTATAATGGGATCTGATGCCCTCTTCTGGCATGAAGGTAAACATGCAGATAGTGCACTCATACACTAAATAAATGAATAAATAAACCGTTTTCAAAAAGTTTAGATTTTATTTTTGTTTTTGGAAACTACAGACTCAAAGAATAGGAAGGATGTAAAAACGTTGAAGAAGTTATAGGTGACCCCTTTTGTATACCTTTAGCTCTTCGGTATGTGAAATCTGCTATGAAGAGATTAAAATAAATCCAAAACCCTAAAACTTCTGTAGGAATTAAGCAAGGAAAAATGGTCACATAAAAATATCAAAGTGCCAAGAAGTATCAATGATAAAAACCAAAGCGTACGTTGGTGTTTGAAAGCATGGGGCTGAGTGCCCGGAAGGAGGGTTGAGTGTGTACAAGGTTTGTGCCACTGGATAAGCTGCATTTCAGTAAAAAAACAAAACCAACAGCCATGTAGAAAAGAGGACGCAGACCACAGACTGGCTTGGACAGCTCTAGAGGAACAGGCTAAGTGGAAGTGGGAGAAAGAAGATTAAGAAAACAGGGAAGAGCTTCTAAAATGACCAGGTGGTGGCTTTGTGTCTTTCTCCTTCCTTTAAAAGAGTCATACCACTTCCTTTGCTCCTGTGCAGTTCAGGTAAGGTTTGGGCTTTCTCTTTTTCTTTCTTTCTTTCTTTCTTTCTTTCTTTCTTTCTTTCTTTCTTTCTTTCTTTCTTTCTTTCTTTCTTTCTTTCTTTCTT